>NW_021319230.1:346572-363242 GCF_001605985.2 Dendrobium catenatum
CAAATAGTTTTATAAGTTTTTTTTAAGATTTATGTAATTAGTTACCGGTTTTTATATTAATTGGTAAATTTTGAATATTTATTAAAAATGATTTTGGCCTATTTATATTATTATATATTTAATATTTTATTTATATCAAATAGTAAAGATAATTTTTAAAATGCATAAGATTTGAAATTTGATAAAATAGTATAAAGTAAATTAATAAAACTATTAATTAAATCATAAATAAATGAGCATTTGATCAAGCTTGATGAATTGCTAAAAAAACAAATGGCCCTAAATAAATGATCAATTTCACATACAAACATTTTCACTTATAGGCCAAGCTTTTAAATTTTTTCTCAAATGTGTTCACTTATCTAAATTAACAAGTATAACGAGTTTTATATAAACGAGTGTTGAAATAGTTATTTATGTGCACAAATTCATTTATAGTCTTAAGAGGATGTTTTGTGTTGGATTTATAAAAATTTATGCAAGATTTAGGCTTTGTTTATGATGCAGCGGCTACAATTTTTAAGAAGGAGAAACCCGGGAAAACAATAGAACTGTAAAACAGGCTTAAGAGCCTCTGTAATATTCAATAGATGAAGATGAAAAACTAAAGTTGTCTCTACCTTTCTCCAGGTAGATAAACTACAACTAATTAATAAAATACTGAATTAAAAGAAACAACTGAAATGTAAAGCTATCATAAGCATAACCGAAAGGAAAATGGCAGGAAATAGGGAGTAGTGGCTGCCATCATGAGTAAGTAGTCCGCCAGAGTAACCAAGCTAAACCGATGTCCTCATCAGTCCTCGGCCCTGGCTTCGAGAAACTCGACTTCAACGATGTTTCTGTTGGCTGCGAATTGTCTAAGGAATGGTAGCTATACAAGTCAGCTACATTGAAAGTGGTCGATGTGTGAATGTCTAGCAGAAGATCATTCACATAAGCATTATCGTTAATCTTGCTAAGAATGGGGAATGGCCATATTTTCCTTGGGCTTAGCTTTGAATATGTTCCCTGGGGGGTATCGCTCTCGGTGCATCCTTAACATCACTAAATCGCCTACGTTGAAAACTTTGTGCCGGCGATGTCTGTTGGCCATTTGCTTATACTTAGCATTAGAATGCTGTAAATTCTCTTTGACAGCTCGAATGGTGTCTTGTACCTATGCGATAGTCTTGCTTGTGGAGGATTTGCAATTTTTTGGCAGAATAGCTATATCGACTAACTGATTGGGTTGTTTTGTGTACACCACCTGAAATGGACAGTACCCAATGGATCCATTAAAAGTGGCATTATAAGCGAACTCTGCATGGCTTAGAAGTTCTTCCCATATTTTTGTATTATCTTGCACTAAACACCTTAGCATATTGCGAAGCGTCCTATTAACAACCTCTGTTTGGCCGTCGGTTTGAGGGTGATACGCCGAACTAAGTTTGATGTCGGTATTGAGTCTTTTCCATAATCCCCTAAAAAAATGGCTCACAAACTTGACATCTCGGTCAGAAGTGAGGCTAAGAGGTACACCATGTAGCCGAACAGTATCCTTGAAAAAAAGCTGAGCCAAATTGACGGCATCGAAGGTCTTCTTACAGGGAAAAAAGTGCGCCATTTTGGAGAAACGATCTACTACGACCATGATCAAATCCGAACCCTTTTTAGTTCGGGGTAAGCCCAAAATAAAGTCAAGTGACAAATATTGATAGAGTTGCTACTTAGATTTGCATGTTTTACATCTTGCAACTTATATGTTTTGATGTTTCAAAATATTATTGTTTTGATTATTATTTTCTCCTAACACATTTTGGAAGAATTATTTTTATCTCTTGTGTGTAATAACATTTCAGGAAAATCATACTCCAGATTGTTGAAGACTTCAAATCAAAATTTGCTTATAATATCTTATAACTTGAAGTATATATTTTTCTTTTACTTGAGTCAGAGAGAGTGTGATTGAAATTAAGTAACTCAGCACACACACACACACACACCGAGGGAGAGCTTTAAAATGCACAATTTTTAATAATGATCGTACAGGACGAACTATGTTCGTATAGGACGAACTATGTTTGTACAGGACGATCAGGTCAGTTATACTCCACCAAGAGCAAATGCAACGAACAGAGGGTGCGTAAAAATTTTTCTAAGTCCTATTCGGCCAGAAGATTTTCTTGTTCATCCCTGGACGATGTCCTCTGGACTTTCATTTTGAACTGTTCATCTAGACGATTTTTTTATCCATCTCTGGACGATGTCCTCTAGATTTTCATTTTAAACTGTTTGTCTAGACAATTTTCCTGTTCGTCCAGATGATTTTCCTGTTCGTCCCTGGATGATGTCTTCTGGATTTTTATTTTGAACTGTTCGTCCAGTCGATTTATCCTGTTCGTCCATGGATGATGTCCTCTGGATTTTTATTTTGAACTGTTCGTCCAGACGATTATTCTGTTCGTCCCTAGATGATGTTATCTAGACTCATGCTTTGAATTATTCATCCAGACGAATTAATGAACCTTGGAAATAACAGTTCATACCGGACGAACCATGATCGTACGAGATGATAATTGGGTATGAAGGCAGTTTGTACCAATGCACATTGAGGTCGTACGCAATAATTTTTACACTGTTCCTACGTATGAAAGTCAATCGTACGATATCATCATGAACGTACAAAATTGAAATTTTATAATTTTTTGATGGTTTTTCGTGTCTTTCTTATAAAAGGGCCACTAAAAACTGTCAAGCGATCTTTTTCTCTATTGGTCTTCGTGCATATTGAAGGGCAATTGAAGGAGAGAGTGAGAGAGTGTGTTTGGAGGAGAGTTCTTACTACTGGAGCGTGAAGAGTTCACTTGGGTACTCAAAGGTAAGAATCTCCATTTGTGAATTGTGATTACTTCACTCTTTTCTCTTATTATTCTAGATTTCTTGTGATAAGATCTTTCAAGGAGATCCGATTCTTTGCTGATACTCAAGGAGTGTGAACAACCGAAGGGTTCTTTGCCTACACTTGGAGAAGTGTGAAAGGACAAAGGCTCTCTGCCTATACTTAGAGAGTGTGAAAGGATGAAGGTTCTCTCCCTACACTTAGAGAGTGTGAACAATCGACGATTCTCTGCCAACATTTGGAGGGTGTAAAAGGACGACGGTTCTCTGCCGCACCAGGTAGTATTGGAAGAGAGTTTTTGTGAAGGATTCTTCGCCTTGCTGTGGGGGCCAAAGGAGAGGCACTTGTGGTAATAGTGCAATACCTGAAGTGGGAGACTTCAGAGAGTGGATGTAGGTCATGTTTGATCGAACCACTATAAATCTTATGTCTTTCTATTTTTCGCTGCTTTTTACTTTACTATTTTTTTATAGTGTTATCTGTGGTTGCAAAATCATTTTAAAATTTTAATAAAATTTAATCAGTTTAAAAGAGGAAGAATTTTTTAAATTACCAATTCACCCCCCTCTTGGTTAGACTTTTTGAGAAATAATCTTAGGTCTAATAATCTAATTCATAATTAACTAATTTTAACAAGTGGTATCAGAGCTTAATTTCAAAATAATAAGTTTACATTACTTTTTGATTAACGACCATGGCTATATTTGAAAACCGAAACACACCTGAAGGTTACTCTATAACTAGACCTCTCTTGTTCGATAATATTCTTTTTGATTTTTAGAAAATACGCATGTCTACATTTTTACAGTCACTAGATTACTGTATGTGGATCTTAGTTCAGGAAGGGTATACAAAACCATCTAGATTTATTAACAGAGTTAGAGTTGAAACACCCTTTACGGACTGGACAGTAGAAGAACGTGACTTAGGATAACTTAACGCTAAATACTTGAATAGTTTCTTTTGTTCTCTTAAATCTGAAGATTACATGCGGGTTTCCACTTGCAAAAGTGGAGAAACATATGTGATAGACTTTGTATAACTTATGAGGGGACTAATGAAGTTATACAATCCAGACTTAATATCTTATTGCATGACTATGAACTGTTTCGCATGAAACCCAATGAATCCATTTCTAATATGCACACAATATTCAAATAAATAGTCACCTCTTTACAGACATTGGGTAGGGAACTAACAAATGCTGAAATGGTTAATAAGATACTTCGTTGTTTATCTACTACTTATGATGCTAAAATAACTGCGATTATAGAGTCTAAAGATTTAAATATTTACTTTATTGACAATCTTCTTGGATTACTAATTGCTTACGAGCAAAGAGTGAGTCAAAGAAAGATTGATGCATGAGAGCCACGAAATGAGAAGGATATTACACTAAAGGTGGAGTTAGTGAGTTATCAATCTATACCTGAGGATGAGGACGACATCGCTTTGATGACTAGACAGTTCAGAAGCTTTCTGAAAAGGAAGCAAAAGAGTTGCCAACAATGGAATTGAGATAAATTTAATAGAAATGTTAAGGTTTTAAATGATGTTATTTACTATGAATGTAGGAAACCTAGACACATTAAGTCAGACTGCCCAAAACTCAAAGCCACTCCTAACAAGGACAAGGTAGAGGAGAAACTAATGGTGAAGAAGGACAAGAAGAAATTCTAAAGAGCCTTCTGGACGGACTCAGCTTTAGACTCGTCGAAGACTGAAAAGGAAGAGGAAGTCTCTAATCTGTGCTTGATGACCGATAATCGTGATCAATTAGATCAAGAAGAGGTATGTGACTTGACTTAGAATGATCTTTTAGATGTCTCAGAATGCATACATGTTGCATATAGAAAGTTAAAGAAAATGCATGATAGTCTGAATTTAGAGTTACAAGAACTACAAAAACAACAAGTGATCCTTAGGAACAATCATGCTTTAATTGATAACAACCACATGAAATTGTTTGATGAGTTTGACGATTTGAATAAGAACCATGAAAACTTAAAATCATCCTATCTAGAACTTGAAAAAGAATTTAAAGATTTTAAGGATGAATATGAGAGCAAAATCTATCAGATAAATTATACAAATTGCATATTAAAAGACATGAATTCATTTTATAAACTGAAGATAAAAGCTCTCGAGGATAATAGGATTCCCCCAAGACTTGAAGATTTCACGAATCCTATTTTATATTCCAAATTTATGCAATTCATGAATAGATAGAAAAACTATGAAAGATTGAGAAACTTATTTCCTGGAGTAAAATGCTTTAATTATGGATTGATAGGACATATAGCACACACCTGTAGATTGGAAAGAAAAACTTATTTGCTGTGGAAGTGTAAGATGTATAAACTTAGACATAACATACATGTATTTGTTTATAATTTGTAAAAAGGTGAACCCAAACTTGTTTAGGTTCCAAGGTCTAATGTTTGATATTTTTGCAAGATCGCTCTCACACAAGGCCTCGTGAGAGCATATGGTACCTAGATAGTGGATGCTCAAAGCATATGACTGAAGATACTACACAATTTATATAACTAGAAGCCAGGAGTGGAGACAGGGTAACATATGGAGATAACACTACAAGGAAGGTGGTAGGGTCAGGTATGATTGGAAATCTTAAAAAATTTTTTATTGAGAATGTACTACTTATAAAAGGCTTAAAGCATAATCTGTTAAGTAATAGCCAACTATGTGATAAAGGATACTGTGTTAAATTTTTCCTACTAGTTGCATATTAAGCCTGAATGGTATTAATGTTTTGCATGGTATAAGAGTAAATAATGTGTATACGCTAGAATTAAATTGTATCAAAACTCCTACTACTTTTTTTTTAAAAACTATTCCTAATGAGTCATGACTTTGACATAGGAGACTTTATCACTCTAGCATGAAAAATCTTAGAAAGATTACCCAAAAGAATTTAGTGAGAGATATACCAAAATTAGTCTTTACTAAGGATCATTTTTGTGATGCATGTCAATTAAAAAAATATGTGAAGTCATCTTTTCAATCCAATAAGGATCTTAGAACTAGTAAACCATTGGAGATATTGTATATGGATCTTTTTGGACTAGTTGGAATTATAAGTCTAGGAGGTAAGGCATACAGATTTGTGATTGTGAATGATTACTCTAGATTCACATGGGTTAGATTTCTATATCATAAGAGTGAATCATTTGAGAAGTTTAGAGATTTTTTGACGTGGATTCAAAGAAAACTAGGATGTGAGATTTTGACAATTCAAAGTGATCATGGAGGAGAATTTGAAAATGAAAATTTTGAGGATTTTTATAAGGAGAAAGGAATTGATCATAATTTTTTTGCACTTAAAATCCCTCAGCAGAATGGGATAGTCGAAAGAAAAAATAGAACATTAATAGAAGCCGCTCGAGCCATATTGGTAGAATATTCACTTCCTAAATATTTTTGGACTGAGGCGGTTATCATAGCATATTATATTCTGAATATGGTGAATGTTAGATCAAACTTAAATAAAATACCCTATGAGTTACTAAAGGGATGAACACCTAATTTATCACATTTGCATATTTTTGGATGTAATGTATTCATACATAACAATAAAAAATTTACCTTAAAAAAATTTGATCCAAAATCAGATGAAGGAATTTTTATAGATATATAAGTGTTGGAAAATCTTATAGAGTATTTAATAAAAGAACCTTGGTAATTGAAGAATCCACATATGTTGTATTTGATGAATCTGAAATTTTGGAAGAGCCGATTGTTGAAGAGGATGAGATAGAAATTGACTCCCAAAAATTTGAGAAAATAAATTTGGATGAGAATTTGGAGATAAAAAATGCGGGCCTAGAGATTTGAGATTTTCTAAAGATAACCTAAAGGAATTGATTATAGGTGAACCTAGTGAGAGTGTTAGGACTAGGCATGGACTGAACAAAGAAGTTAATCATTCAGCCTTTATTTTAATGATAGAACCCACAAATATTAATCAAGCACTTTCAGATGAATTTTAGATATTGGCTATACAAAAAGAATTAAATCAATTTGTAAGAAATGAAGTTTGAGAATTAACTGCAAGGCTAAAGGATCAAAATGTAGTTAGAACTAAGTGGATATTTAAGAACAAAATAAATGACTCAGAAGTAATCATTAGAAATAAGGCTAGATTAGTGGCTAAGGGGTATAATAAGATTGAAGGAATTAATTTTGAGGAGACTTTTGCCCCTGTAGCTAGACTTGAAGTAATTAGAGTTTTGTTAGCCTTTTCCTATTTTAGAAGATTTAAATTATATTAAATGGATGTTAAAAGTGCTTTTTTAAATGAGGTAATTCAAGAGGATGTTTATATGAAATAACCTCCAGGCTTTGAGAATTCTAAACACCCAAATCATGTTTTCAAATTGAAAAAGGCATTATACTAATTGAAATATGCACCTAGGGCTTGGTATAAGATGTTGAGCACCTTCCTACTTGAGAGATATTTTTAAAAAGGAAGTGTGGACCAAACTCTCTTTTTGAAGAAATTGGGAGATGATATACTCATTGTATAAATTTATGTTGATGATATCATCTTTGGATTTACAAATAAAAATCTTTATGATGATTTTTCTAAACTAATTAGTGAATTTGAGATGAGTCTAATGAGAGATTTGAGCTACTTTCTAGGCTTTAGCATTAAGCAAATTGAGGATGGTACATTTTTTAGTTAGTCAAAGTATGTTAAGGACATCCTCAAAAAGTATGAAATGGACAATGCTAAACCTGTTAGTACACCTATGAGTTCCTTAGTTCAGTTGGATAAGGACCCTAAGGGAAAATTTGTTGATCAAAAGAAATTTAGGGGGATAATTGGATCTTTGCTTTACTTGACAGCTAACCGACCCGATATCATGTTTAGTGTTTATTTATGTACTAAATTTCAATCAGATCCAAAAGAATCATATTTGACAGAAGTGAAAAAAATTTTAAGGTATCTCTTGGGAAATCAAAGCTTAGGAATTTGGTATCCTAAGTTTAGCTCTTCATTTGAAATAATTGGGATATTCATATTCGGACTTTGTAGGTTATAGGATTGATAGAAATAGCACTTATGAAACATGTCAATTTATTAGAAATTCTTTACTCTCTTGTTCCAGTAGAAAACAAAATTTTGTAGCCCTATCTACTGCTGTAGCTGAATACATTGCCTTAGGAAGTTGTGTGGCATAAGTACTTTGGTTGAAATAACAGTTGATTCACTTAGGATTAACTATAGGCACTATTCCAATTTATTGTGATAACACTAGTGCTATTTGTATTTCTAAAAATCATATTCAATAGCTGTTATATAGTTTAAATAAATTGTAATATATAATTTGACACATTTTCAAACTCAGCACAATGGTTGGGACTTAGCAAAACCAAGGGGCATGGTTCGAATCTTGGGCAACGTGGGCAGCGTGCGGGCATGTGTCCAGGCGGGCAGCAGCGGGAGCTCTGGCGGGCAGGGCGGGAAGCGCGCGGGCACGGCGGGAACTCGGGCGGGCAGGGAGGGAGATTATGCGGGTAGAGCGGGCAGGCCGTCCGACAGGAATCTGGCAGGGCGGGAGTTCGAGAGGGCACGACGAGGAACAACTGGGCAATGGGCTATTTTTTTAATTAAATTTTAGATATTTTCCGGCGGTGTTTGGCCACCGGAAAACCGTCGGACAATTAGGCCGTCGGTAATAACCGCCGGTGATCTTTTTCGTGCGCCATTTTTTCTGACTGTTCCTGAACCGCCGGTGTTACTGAAAACTGCCAGTGTTACCTTATAAACCTCCGAAAAAAACCGTCGGTATTTGCTATTTTTCCTGTAGTGATTTATTTATGATTAATAATAGGCACTATTCCTATTTATTATGATAACACTAGCGCTATTTGCATTTCTAAAAATTATATTCATCATTCAAGAACCAAACATATAGACATAAGACAACATTTCATAAGGGATCATATATCCAAAGGAGAAATTAAACTCATTCGCGTTTGAACTGAAAATCAACTTGCAGACATTTTTACAAAACTACCAGCCTTTGATACTTTCAGTACATTAAGAACAACGCTTGGTGTGACTGATTTGAATGCTTAATTAAAATGTTTCTACAACATTGATGTGTGTTTTGTTAGTGTGTTTTTTATTTTCTGATTTTATGATTTTTCCATGTGTTGTTCAGCTTTTGTTCGTATTTGTTTTTGATTTTTTTTTTGTTTTGATTGTTATAAATATTTTTCACATCAAATTTTCTATTTTTAAAGCTATGATATTAAAATTTTTGTGTAACAATCATCTGTACGAAATTATTTTTGTATGGGATGAATCGTGTAGTGTATTAACTGTTGATTTGAATGGTTTGCATGCAATTTTTTAGTTTTCAATACAGTTCGTCTGTATGATTGTGACGATCATCCGGGTGATATATATTCAATCGTATGTATGCATATAGACGGTTATATGGATAAGATCAGTTTTTTTATTTCTGATCATACACATGAACATTCAATTCGTATATATGAACACGTGGCAATTCAATGTGGGAGACGTTTCAAACTGTCATAAAAATGATCTTAAATAACTGATCATCCCGGATGAACACTTGTTCGTCTGTACGATCGTTTGGTCAAAAGTTTGTATGAAAGGACGCCTCGAAACTTATATGATTATGAAAAACTGTTACGTTTTTGGACACATTCAATCATACATATAAAATTTTATTTCGTACGTATGAACCCAATATCATATAGGACGAAATTATTTTTGTTCGTACGAACGATCGTTTTTCTTTAAATTGAAAGGTTTAGAACTCAAACTTCATTCACTACAAAAACCCTTTCAATCTTCTAATCTCCTTGATCTTCTCCATGGCTAGTTCAAGCAAAAGAGTTAGGCAAGCAAAGAAACTAACTAGGGAACCTTCCTCTAGAACTTCAAGAGAGAACTTTCTGTCTAAAGAAAATGAGGTGTCTTTTCCTAGGTTCGTATCCGCCAAAATCACACTCTCTAGAATCCTTCTCCAAGAACAACTCACTTTTAAAGTGATGGATCTTTTTGCTTCTACCCAGTTTACTCTTATTATGACTCTAATCCACTTCTACAACAAGGAAACATTTCATTATTTCCTTGCAAACATGTCTTTTAATTCTGACCAGAGTGTGATTAGGTCTTATATTTTTAAGAAGAAGGTAGAGATAACAAAAGAAGATTTGGGGATATTTTTGAACTTAATGACTCAAGGGATTAGAGCCCATACCTGACCTCTTCCTCCAACTTTGACTGGACTGCGATAAAGGAAGTTATTAGAGGGTTTGGAGGGGTATTTTATTTAACTAAGGTGATAACTCTTAATCGAAATGCTCGAACCATCCAACATGTTCTTCATACTTCAATTATTCCTAAAGTTGGTGATCGAGTAAATATTACTCCTCTTCTTTCCATAGTGACATATCTGATTATGACTATCCAACCAATAGATGAAGCCCAACTGATCATTGACTATATGTACGGGCTTTCTAAGATTGGCCATGTCTCATACAAGAGAAAGAAGAATATAGCCTTATAACACCATGTGACCTATATTTTGGAAAAGAAGTATGAACTAGTTCACCCTGTTTAAAATCTAGAGGAGCCTGTCTACTGTGCTAGGTAGTGACCCTGTTTAAAATCTAGAGGAGCCTGTTTAAATTGATGCATCATTCCAAGAAATTTTTAACAAAGATCCACATGTGCTAGGTAGTGACTCTGATGAGGAAAGGAGAAGAGCTACACCTGCACCTGCTTGTGGATAAAACTTTCAGGATATGATCCATCAATTTGATTGTCTTGAGAGTCATTTTGATCAAATTGAAACTCATCTTAAGCAGCAGGACTATAAATATCAGCAGGATATGGGTTGGGTTAGAGGTCAAATTAAATCAATCAATACGAATATAGCTATGATGAATAGCTATTTTAATATTTTCAACCAACCTCCTCCTCTAGATCAAGGCCCTTCAGAGTGATGATTGTACTTCTTTCATAATTTTCTCTACATGTGATGACTTGATATGATAGGATGTTATGTGATGTTGGTGTTTATGCTTTTATCCTTTTTTTGTAATGTAATGTGATTTGTTAGTTTTCATGTTTTTGTGTCATGAATATCTTTATATTGATATCATTCATGTATAATGTACTATCTTTTACCATTGATATCAATAAAAGTTATCCTGTCTTACTTTAGTGTTTTTGATTTCTTTTCAAAAATGTGTGTTAGTCTATATGATCATCCTTAAAATATTGATCTAACAAGTGCTATATTTTGAATTCTGATACAAAATTGAATTCATTAGAAAATCTAATTTTTCAAAAAATTTAAGTTGTGTTATAAATTGATCTAGTTAAGAGTGTCAATCTCATGTCTCTTGTTAGACTAACATAATTTTAATATTATTATTATAATTTTGATATTTTCTTACTTTTTATTTTTCTTTTCAATATAAATATCGTTATACTTAGAGAAATTTGAGATTTTAGATTATTGATTTTGGAAAGATCAAGAAAATATACAAATGTATAAAAAAATCAAAAGAATACGCAATAGTTTGCAATTTGAAAAAGAGGCACAAAATAAGCCTACAAGTAAAATGTGCACATAATGTTCCATAAATATTGAAAAGATGTGTAAAGCGCCATAAGTATATGTTCTTTCCTCAATCTTTTAATCTTTAAATTCAAATTAATATTCTTTTTAATTTTATTTTGTATTGAATTTTAAAATATACATATTTTATATTCATCTACTTTACAATGATTTTGCTTATCTCATTGTCTAAATTAATTTATGATTTTGATATTTTTTTCTTGTCTATGTTATTAATATACTTAAATCATATGAATCTTTTTATTTCTCTAATGACATTTAATTTTTATTTGTAAATATAACCCAATCTCTTTAATGGATCAATTATCAAAGGCTTTTCATATGATTTCTTACATTTCTAGATTGGTTTGGTTTGTCTCTTCTTCTCTTTTTGCAGTTGTTAAAAAGGGGGAGAAATATTGTTTGAAATATTTTAGGTTTGAAGTGTTTTGACATGTTGTTAGTGTTTTTGTGTTCGTATATTTATTTGTCCTGATGTCTCTGTGAGATTGTTGTTGTGTGTTTTTTGTGTGTAAAAATTTTAAAATAAAAAATTAGGAATAGTTCAACAAAAATGTCAGTTATTCTCACATGCTTATTCATTCAGGGGGAGTATAGGAGAAACTTAGGAATTTGAAAATTATACAAACAATAATTATTTTGCCATCATAAAAAAGGGGGAGTTTGTTGAGAGAGTTGCTACTTAGCTTTGTATGTTTTACATCTTGCAACTTATATATTTTGTTGATTCCAAATATTATTGTTCTAATTATTGTTTTCTCCTAACATATTTTGGAAGAATTATTTTTGGCTCTTGTGTATACTAACATTTCAGGGAAATCATACTCCAAATTATTGAAGACTTTAAATTAAGATCTGCTTATAATATTTTGTAACTTGGAGTCTATAATTTTCTTTTACTTGAGTCAGAGAGTGTGATTGTAATTAAGTAACTTAGCACACACTGAGGGAGAGCTTTAAAATGCATAATTTTTAATATTGATCATACAGGATAAA
Source organism: Dendrobium catenatum (assembly GCF_001605985.2). NCBI lineage: Eukaryota > Viridiplantae > Streptophyta > Magnoliopsida > Asparagales > Orchidaceae > Dendrobium > Dendrobium catenatum. The sequence goes on from NW_021319230.1 coordinate 359,104, forward strand.
CTATATTTATACAGGATAATCAAGTTAGTTATACTCCTCCAAGAGAAAATGGAACGAACAGAGGGTGCATAAAATTTTTTCTAAGTCCTATTCATTGAGATAATTTTCCTATTCATCACTGCACGATGTCCTCTGGACTCTCATTTTGAACTGTTCGTCCAGACAATTTTCCTGTTCACCCCTGGATGATGTCCTCTAAATTTTCATTTTGAACTGTTCGTCCAGACGATTTTCCTGTTCGTCCCTAGACGATGTACTCTGGATTTTCATTTTGAACTATTCATCCAGACGATTTATCCTATTCATCCCTAGATGATGTCCTCTAGATTTTCATTTTGGACTGTTCGTCTAGATGATTATCCTGTTCGTCCCTGGACGATGTCCTCTAGACTCATGCTTTGAACTATTCACCCAAATGAATTGACCCCTTCATCCCAGGATGATGTCCTCTGTGCTATGAACTTGTGATCCATCCTACTTTTTCGTCCCAACGAACCTTGGAAATAACGGTTTGTACTGGACGAACCATGATCGTATGGGACGATGATCTGGTATGAAGGTAGTTCGCACCAATGCACATTGAGGTTGTACGCAACAGTTTTTACACTATTCATACGTACGAAAGCCGATCATACGTGATGATCATGAACATTTAGAATTGAAATTTTATAATTTTTTGACAGTTTTTCGTGTCTTTCTTATAAAAGTGCCACTTAAAACTATCAAGCAATCTTTTTTTCTATTGGTCTTCATGCATATTGAAAGGAGACTGAAGGAGAGAGTGAGAGAGAGTGTTTGGAGGAGATTTCTTACTAATGGAGCGTGAAGAGTTCACTTGGGTACGCAAAGCTAAGGATCTCCATTTTTTGAATTGTGATTACTTCACTCTTTTCTCTTATCCTTCTAGATTTCTCACGAAAAGATCTTTCAAGGAGATCCGGTTCTCTGCCGACACTCGAGGAGTGTGAACAGTAGAAGGGTTCTCTACCTATACTTGGAGAAGTGTGAAAGGACAAAGATTCTCTTCCTACACTTGGAGAGTGTGAAAGGATGAAGGTTCTCTGCCTATACTTGGAGGGTGTAAAAGGATGACAATTCTCTGCCAACACCTGGTAGTGGTGGAAGAGAGTTTTTGTGAAGACTTCTCCGCCTTGCTGTGGGGGCAAAAGGAGAGACACTTGTAGTAATAGTGAAATACTTGAAGTTGAAGACTTCAGGGAGTGGATGTAGGTCGTGTTTGACCGAATAACTATAAATCTTGTGTCTTTTTATTTTCTGTTACTTTTTACTTTACTATTTTTTTATAGTGTTATCTGTGGTTGAAAAATTATTTTAGAATTTCACTAAAAATTTTAATCAGTTTAAAAGAGGAAGAATTTTTTAAATTATCAATTCACCCCCTATTGGTTAGCCTTTTTGGGACATAAGCTTAGGTCTAATAACCTAATTCATAATTAACTAGTTTCAACAACAAATCCTCCCAAATTGAATCAGGATTTGGCAATGGTAGTTAAAGTCTGGTATTTTACGCTGTGCCTTTGAATCTTTGATAAAAAAAACATTTCTCCCCAAACCGAGTAACATCTTGGTGCAAGTGAGGCTAATAGAATCACAATTGCATCAATTCTATTGTCTTATCTCTCCCAATGTGCACTGCCAACCCTCCGCAATGGAGTTACTTGATCAACTTGGGGTGCCACGATGAGTTTGGGATGTACAAACTATTTCCCTTGAATAGAAATCCTTGCTATAAGGTATAATCTAGCTTCGGTTGACCAGCATTACAGGCTGCCCAAATAGTAGCAAAATCTTTATCTGCCGCATAGAGGTATTAAAGAGCTTGCAACCCCGTAATCTCTGTTTGCAAGCGGACAAGTAAGGAATGACTCCTGCTCAAGGCGCCAGCAACTCTATTGATCTTTTCTGCCTTATGCTTGATGACGAAGCTAAACCATTGAAAAAATATAATCCAACGAGCATGCATTCTATTGATATTCTTCTGATTATTGATATATTATAGGGCATGATTGTCACTACATAATATAAAATCACGGTGCAACAAGTAGTGTTCACATTGTTTGAGAGTGCGGACAACAACATAAAGTTCTTGTTCATATGCCGACCATTTCTGATGAGGCAGGCTCAATTTCTCACTGAAGTATTCTACCTGTCTTCCTTCTTGAGATAGAACTGCTCCGATGCCGATGGCCGAGGCATCTGTGTCCACTTGGAAGGGTTTATCGAAGTAAGGGAATGCCAACATAGGTGCCGAACTAAAAACCTCCTTAATTCTTTTAAAACTTCTATGTCGTTCTCTATTCCAAGAAAAATTGGTAGACTTCAAACAGTTAGTAATGGGTGTCGTGATTTTACTGAAGTTATTGATAAAGCGTCGGTAATTATTAGTCAACATATGAAAACTTCTCACTTCCATCATGGATGTAGGTGTAGGCCAATTTTTAATTGTAGTGATCTTTTGAGGTGCAGTGTGAACTCCCTCTGATGATAACACAAATCCCAGGAAGTGGATGTTAGCAACAGTTAATTCACATTTGCTCATTTTGAGGAGTAGTTGGTTGTTGTGTAGCGTCTCCAGGATAGACTTCAAGTGGTTTAAATGATCTACAAGAGAAAGAGCTTAATACGAGAATATCATAAAAATACACGACACAAAACTTATCTAAATATGGTTTAAGGACGTCGTGCATTAGTCGAATGAAGGTCGAAGAAGCGTTGTACAGCCTGAAGGGCATAACCTTCCACTTGAATAGCCCATATATGATTTTGAATGCCGTATTCCATTCGTCCCCCAGGTGAATGCGAATCTGGGGATAACCACTCCTCAAGTCCAATTTGGAGAAAATGGCGGATCCCGAAAGCTTATCGTTGATGCGGGAAATGGGAAACCTGTATTTAACTGTGATACAGTTAATTGATCGACTATCAATGCACAGTCACCATTGCCCATCTTTTTTCGAAACTATCGACGTTGGAACTGCGCATGGACAGGCTCGGTTGGATGAATTATTTTTGTAACAATTCTTGTATAATATGCCTCAAGATAGAATACTCCTTTGGACTCATTCTATAGTGTGTGAGGTTCGATAGGACTGCACCGGGAACCAGTTCTATTTGATGCTGCATATTTCGTGGTGGACGGAGTGAGGATGGTAGCTCAGGAGCCGCTACGTCTATGTATTCTTTAAGTAGATCTTGGACGGAGTGATGTGGAGTAGGTTACCCACCACCAGTATGATCTTCCACCAATAGAACAAGCATAGGGAATGAAGTGTCTTGAATCCTCAAGAGGGATGTGCCCGTTACTATGTTGACCTCATTTTTGTATGAGGTCACTAAGGCCCTTCCAAACGCCAGATCAATCCTAGATCCTAGGATCCACTCTAGAGCTTAAGATTCTTTCCTAGAGCCAGACTTTAGGGACTACTCTAGAGCTTAGGATTCTTTTATATCCCAAATTCTAGAGCCCCTCTAGATCCTAGATCTTAGAACCCCTCTAGATCTTAGGACCAATCTATACTCAAATCAATCCCTACCTTTGATCAACTCCAACCTCAAATCAATCCCTACCTTTGATCAACTCCAACTTCAAGTTAATCCCTACCCTTGATCAATTCAAATCTCAAACTTCATTCAATTCAAATTCAAATTAATTCAAGCATTAAACATACCCAAATTTTGATCCAATCTACTTGAGAATCCAAACTTCAACTTAGACTTTGATCCCACCTTTAATCTAGCTTTGACCTTATCCATTCATTAACAACCACAACATGGTTGTAAATGATTTGGATACTTCAATATTAATCATTCAAATTTAAAATCCATTCCAAATCCAGAAATCCAGGCTCAAATTCAAAGTCTTAAGGCCCTGTTCTAAAGACCTTTTTCAAAGATTTTTCAAACATTTCAAAACATAGTCAAATGGCCTCTGATTCAGGGTCTATCACTTACAAAGTGATAAGACATGTCTCTAGAGGTTACCCTCCAATTTTGAGCCCATTCTGAGGTCTCTAACTCTAGAATCTGAATTAAAATCCAAAGGCTCTAAAACCTTTAAATATTTACAGCCTATACCATTGGACCTAACACCTTGAAGATTTTGATCTTGGAGCCCTTAT
>NW_021319230.1:369321-377070 GCF_001605985.2 Dendrobium catenatum
TAGGTGGTTAGCTGGCTCCCCAATCCAGGCCGGGGTAAGTCCAGGTTTTGCACTGTATTAGTTAGGATCGGACGACTGTGGTCCAGTGTCCAAATTAGATTTAGGATCTGGGGCAGATCTTTGATTATAAGACCCCAAATTTCGGGAATATAATCCTAATTTCTAATAAAATGCTCAACTTCAATTAAAGTTTCCTTTCAGTCCTAAAATATAAAGCCCAACACTTAGATTAAGTTGGGACACTTTCAGATGGTTCTGGAATCTCAAGGTGTCCCCTACCTTTCTTCCCTCGATTCGGTTAATAAATGTTCAATCTTGATCCATTCCCTTTTGATTTTTCAAAAGATCCTATTCATTTTTTTTATATCACTCCTAAAAAATCTAACAAAATCTCATTCTTATTTTAATCAAGAGTTTTCGTAGGGGACTCTGTCTCCCTTCGATGTAATTAACTACGAGGGCTTGCGCTCGTAGGAGATTTGGAACAACACACACCTGATTTCAAAATTAATCTTTTTTAAAAAAAAAATCTTCTTAGATTTCTTTGGAAAAAGTTAAAGAATGATTGTCGTTGTCATATTAAAAGAATTATCATTGAAAGGTGTTATCTCCCTCCAGGGAGATATATCCTTCTTTGATAAGGCTTTAGATATGAATTCGACAATCATACTCCTTGAATATCATAACTGGATATTTAGTTGAACTTTACCTTGTCCCCTCGGGGCCGTGTGAAGTCCTCTTTAGAATCTAGCCATGATATTCAAAATGAATTTCATAATACTAAGTCTTAACACCGTTATGGAATTTTAATTTCGTCCTTCGGGGTGATATACTTTTCCGAATGAGTTGGTTCGATCTTTAGAATTAGAATTCAATTTCAATTTTAATTCCCAAAGAAAACTAATATTTTTCAAAATCTGTTTTCAAAATTCCACCAACAATCTAGTCTAGTATACATAAGACTGTATGCATTCAATTGGCTAGGAGGCTGACCCATTGGTAAGAGTTTAAGTCGTTCCCTTTCCGATCAATGATGTAAGTTTCTCAACCATCGTGAATAGCTCCACTGTCATATTGCCATGGTTGCCCCAATATTAAATGACATACGTCCATCTCCAGGACATTGTAAGTAGCATGGCATAAATAATTCTTTCCTATGGAGAAAGTCACCTTACATAAATCTGAAACAAGAAACTCCACCCCTTTCTTTACCCAACTGATCTTGAAGGGGTTGGGATTCTTTGTGGTTCTTATTTGTAGAGCTTGAACTGCCGCTCGAGAAATAATATTCTCGGTACAACCACTATCAATCACCAGATCACAAACCTTCCCATTAATAGTGCATTTGGAGCGAAATAGATTATGTCTTTGGCTACCAATTGGCTTCCTCGGAGCAATTAACAACTTCTCCATCACACACACAATGGGCTCCCCTTCATCAACCAATAATTCTTCAATTTTTTCTTCTACATAAACCTCAGGCTCCACATGCTCTGTCTCATCGTCTCCTTCTATAAACTGAGCTTGATAGCAAGAGGGACATTCATTTGATTTATGCCCAGGTTGTAGGCATCTAAAACACTTATTATTTGACTGTTTGACATAGGGGTTTTCCTTGACCACCACATTTTAGATCTATAATGTCCCTTATCTTCACTCAATGGAGCAGATGTAGGAATGGGAGTAGTAGGATGACTCTTAGCTTGCACCCGAACTTGGTGTAGCCCAGACTTCCTTCATGGAATGACTAGCGAACGGATTGTGAGAGATAAGGTCTCTATAATTGTGCTTCAGCCTTGAGGGAAAAGTTTACATCCTGGGATAATGTCCACACCGAATTTAGCTCCAACTTGTCTTGAATAATTTCCATCAATCCTCTAGTATAATTTGCCACCAATTGGTTCTCAGACTCCATGAGGTTGTTACGGGTACTCAATCTATAAAATTCTTCGGTATAGTCACTAATCGAACGTTGCCCTTGTTTGCGTTGCTAGTATTGAATATCAGTGGGAGGGAAATGCTGCCTCATTAATTGCTTCATTCGGCTCCAGTTCCACACCGAACCCCTGCCTTCCCGCTGTCGGCTTTGAAGTATTTGCATCCACCACTCACTAGCTCCCGCCTTGAGCCGGCAAGCCACGTATTTCACTTGTTTAGCTGGATTGATTTCCATATAATTAAAGAAGTTTTCCATCGCCGCCTCCCAATCCAGATAACTACTATATGAAGCCGGCCTTCAAAAAATGGAATATCAAGTTTAATATGCATACCTTCTGGTTCCGATCTTTGATTCCTATGCCTTCGCATCCACGCCATTCTGGGGGGTTGAGGATCTTCTTCAACATCCGAATTTTCTTCCACCGAAGCTCCCTCTGAGTCGGAATCCGTAACTTCAGGAAATATGGCGAGAGCCCTTCTGGGAATGGGTTTTACCCATAACGGTCTCCTTTGCACTAGCATGGTTGCCGGAATAGCCAGGCAAGCCACTACATTGGTGACCACCCTCACTTGTCGCATTTTGTCTTGCATCTCATCTGTGAGTCACGCAAAGTTATTGATGAGCTCCTCCAATTGCTTGGACGTTTGTTTTTGTGTCTCCCATAATGCCTCCAAACTCCGATTTCCGTCGGCTCTAGGACAGCTGCTACCTTCTGCCATTATTGCTGGCGGTTTGCCGGCGGCTAGCTCTGATACCAAAGATGATGTAGCGGCTACAATTTTTAAGAACGAGAAATCTGGGAATCAATAGAACAGTCAAACAGGCTTAAAAGCCTTTATAATATTCAATAGATGAAGATGAAAAATTAAAGCTCTCTACCTTTCTCCAGGTACATAAACTACGGCTAACTAATGAAAGAAAATACTTAATTAAAAGAAATAACTGAAATATAAAAACTGTCCTATGCATAACCAAAAGGAAAATGTCAGGGAATAGGGAGTAGTGGCTGCCATCATGAGTAAGTAGTCCGCCAGAGTAACCAAGTTAAACAAATGTCCTCATCAGTAGTCCGCCAGAGTAACCAAGCTAAACCAATGTCCTCATCAGTTTAGGGAAGCTTTCTCGGTGCTTTCTAAAACAACGTTTTAGTATAAAAATTTTTAGTTTAATTTTTTTTTTTTGCAATGAAAACTGTTTTAGAAATTAATAAAAAAACTATCCCAACAAATTGCCTTAGGCTTAATTCTAACAAAATAGTGTTTTCAATAACTTAGAAAAGTACGGTGGCTTAAATTTGTTTCTCCGTTGTTCCATGGTAAATCTCATATTTACTAAATTTAGGAATTTGGCGAATTTATAGAGAAAAGATGCAAGTGTAGGAATGGGACAAGAATAAAGATGTTACCTTCGCCAACAAGCTTCCATCACAACTTCCTAGCATCATTTATGTCAATGGTTTTAGGTAGGGCTTAACTTATCGCAACTTGCTCACTGCATCACCGTTGGACGTTTCAAGAATCTGAGTTCGAGAGGAAGCGGGAGAAAGATGAGGGTTGTTAATTAATATTAGACATGTTGTTATAAGCATACCATTTAATCAATTTTTTGTAATTAGTATTATTGTATTAAGAAAATTATTGTTTGCTATTTAATTTGACTAAATAAAATTATTCTATCTAACTAGTTATATAAAATATTAATTAATATAATGTTCTATACTAACTATAATGTAAATATTGTAATTAGATTTGATAAATAAATTTAATTATCTTGATCGGGCACGAATCTCTAGGCAAAAATCAAGTTGGAAACTTCAAAAATTAAATCCGGGAGCACCTGAACTCCTATTTCAGCAAAATTACAGTCAAGCTGAGCGTCTCAGAAATACGAACCCAACGACACCAAATTTGACTCAATCAAATTTGTATTCATATCATGTAATGTACTCTATAAAATGAGTCCAAATCAAGGACCCAAAGCGATGTTGGAAGGTTCGAACCACAATTTGAGTTACCAAACGATCTCCGATTTTGGCGAGCTTATAGTCGAATCAAACGACTCGACGACAAAAATCCAACGAGCCCAATATCTCCGGATTCCGACATCACTATGGTCTTAAAATGGCTGACGAACGGTGTATGATCAAAGGATTCAATATCGGCTGTCCATTCAACCACTCACTGTTCGTCCCTGATCTCACACCTATTTACAAGCCATGCCACTCCAGAAAAACTATAAATAGAGCCCTCATTCTTCACAAGATGACTCAAGTAAGAACGAAAGCAAAGAGAAGCAAGAAAGGGAAGAGAAGAAGAAGAGAAAAAGGAGGAGAATCAGCTCCTCCTCGACCACTGCCGGAGTTCTTCCTGCCGCCCGAACACGCCAGGATTCTACCGGATATTTGGGAGAATGCCAGAATTCTGCCCAACTTCCATGGGATGCGGAAATTCTTCTCAATTAACGAAAGAGTTCCCTCCTGACGCCAAAACTTCGCCCAAGTATTGCCGGAGTTCTCCTCGTCCACCAACAGACGTCAGACTTCTACCCGACACCTGACCTTCACTCTTCGCCAAGTTTCTACCTGACGCCAGACTTCTACCGGTTATCGGACTTTCGATAGACGTATATCCGAATATGGATTTCTTTTCATTGTTGGACTTTTACCTGATGTCATCCTTCTGACCTTCATCGTTAGACACAATCCTTCCAGCCTCCGTCGCAAGGCAACTGTCCTTCTGACCTCCGTCGCCGGCCGACTACGGTCCTCCTGACTTATGTCGCCCATCAACTTCGGTCCTTCTGACTTACGTCTCCCATCGACTACAGTCTTTCCGACCTCCGTCACCCGCCGACTACGGTCCTCTTGACTTATGTCGCCCGCCGACTACATTCTTTTCGACCTCTGTCGCCCGCCGACTACGGTCCTCCTGACTTACGTCACCCGCCAACTACAGTATTTCCGACCTCTGTCACCCGCTGACTACTGTCCTCCTGACTTACATCGATCGCCGACTACAGTCCTTCGGACCTCCATCGCCAGCCGACTACGGTCCTCCTGACTTACGTCGCCCACCGACTACAAGCCTTCCGACCTCCGTCGCCCGCCAACTACGGTCCTCCCGACCAAACGAACTTGTCAATAGTGATTCTTTGTATTCATATCATGTAATGTACTCTATAAAATGTACATCAAACACATGCCTTCCTCAAAAGAAGGGCCTCATTTGTAATCGACTACAAATACTGGTGGATTCATTCATACTGGAAATAATGTTTGTGGCAAGAATCAATTATTGTTTTTAAGACATTCATTCATTTGACATAATGACACTTCATCTAATCTAAAATTATAATCTAATTTAAGCCCCAATTAGTTGCAGTCAGCTTTAATTTCTCCATCTAATTGAGGAGGATTTCACTCTACTTGAACAACCCTAGTCCACGACTTGTAAGCATATCAATGTACCCATTACAAGTCTTCTGTTCGTTATCCACGGGCTACCCATTTAATGCAGATCTTTAACTGCTCATGTGTTCATACCTCTATCGCGTCCCTATGTATTTTTGCTTGGTGATCGTGTAATATCGAGGGTTTTCTATAGTAGCTCATGGAGCTTGCATTTATTCGTCAATTATCTCCATACATGTTGACCGTCAGGGCACTTTGCAATCTGCTAATCTACTCATCTATGGGACACTAGAAACATTAATAACATTTTCTTAACTCTAATTGCTATTAATTGTAGAAGTTATCTCTACATCATTGCACTGTTGCCATTGAGTTTGTAGGACAAGAGATTTCATTGTTTGTAATGACTACTATGTCTTACTTACAAGTTGATAAGGATGTTATATCAATTGGGCATATTATTTGTAGCGCTTTTGAGATATTCAAGTGATCTACTTGCAAACAGATCACAATATCCTTGGTAGAAATCAATTATTATTGTTTGCATTTTAACAGGTAATGATCCTTTGATATGATTAACATGTCTTGCATCAAATTGCTTGCAAGCAATTTCATAGGTTCGATTCGTATGTCTACTTCAGCATTTATATATAACTATTTATTTATCTACGAGTGTCACGTGATTTGGAGGAAAATATTGATATCATTCAGTCTTTTACACTTGTAGGGGTCTTATGTGCATCATTGGTTTGATTGACTCTATTTGCAAAGATCCACCAATACAAAATGTGACACTTCAATCATTCACTACTTCCATGTGATTTGGAAAGTGTTGTGAAACATCTTATGCATTTGTTTGCAAATGCCACATGTAATCTTTGATAAGGTGTTTGTCATAGATCAAATGGCAAAGAGTTCATGTGATCATCACTATTTACAGAATTGGTGTTGCAAGTCTTTCATTCACCACAAATATTCATATATTTTTCTCTTGCACCTAATTTGGACTCTTTGTTATAAATTATGATCTCATTTGGTATAATTTGGTTTGTTGCCATCTTATTTAGTTTTCAAAGTATCAATTTGCGTTGGTCCCAACTCCAAGTCCAAATATGATCCCTGTATTCCAATCTATGTGTCGAAGTAGTTCATTTTGGATCCATGTTCTTTTGTCAATTGTGAAGTTTGACATTTAATTTTGCATTATAATCAAGTTGAATAGTTTTATAATTAGTTCAAATTAAAGTCCAAACAAATTACTTGTAATGTCCAAGTATTGTGCATTTTTAGACAAAATTCGGAGAGCCTTCTTTTTTTTACTCCTCTCTCTCTTTTTTTTTTATTTTTTAATCTATATAATGATAATATATTATCAAACTATTAATACAGTAATTAGTTATAAATAAACTAATAAATCAAATAAAATAATATAAATACAATACTATTATTACTTAAGTAAAAAAAATGTAATTTAATAAAATACCTCTAAGCTTAAGTTAGAGTAAGATGCCGCGGTAGGATGAAGAGGAGAGTTGGAACAGACATTTTAGAGGAGTCAGCAAGGAGCGAGGTTTTAAGTGAGGGAGAGGGTCGGCTGCAGGAAGATGAGGAGATTGCATACGGCAAGAAGAAGCCTAGGAGCTTCGGCTAGATTAGGAGGGAAGGTCGGAGGAGTATGTAGCTTCGGCAGTGCTTATCGTTCTTGCAGACAGAGGAAAGTGAGGTTCGGCGTCGAGCTATGAGGAGAATGGAGGCTTTGACGGAGGAAGGAGGATTGGAGCCTTTCGAATTAGAGCCAGAGAAGGGATGGATCCGCAGGATCTTGGGAGTTCTAGCGTGGGTAAGGAGAAAACGGAAAGCCTTGTTCGTCGTTTTATGCAACGCGATATGGGTGCAAATTGAGGCGAAATTTCTGGAAGAGATGGGCAAGGGCGCTGTGTGAACAAATTCGGAGGGATTAACGCACCGATTTTGTACAGGTATGCAGAGGCATTTAAATTTTTTGTTTCTTCTTTTGGATTATCTGTTTGGAGTTCAACAAAAAAAGAAAGGAGAATTTAAACAGTTAATTTAAACTGAAACATGTTAGTTTTAAACACTGAATTAATACTGAAAAAAAGGACCAGTTTTAAAAACTAAATTTAAAAATTTAAAATGGTACAATTAATTAGGATAAAAATGAGCCACTTAGTTAATGACAGTTACTTAAATAAAAAAACTAATAATCTTCAGCTTGATCAAAATATTTCATCACAAATATAAAAAAATATAAATCATGAATCATGGTGATAAGTCCTTTAATGTGAGTATTATCCACCATGCATCATTAATAAATATCTCTAATTATGTGCTTATTCAACTTAACGAATAAACATTATATATATATTCAAAGTCCAACTGC
>NW_021319230.1:377170-380638 GCF_001605985.2 Dendrobium catenatum
TTAGGCTTCGTTTGGGACGGCTTTCTTGTTGCTTCTTAAAGCAACTTCTTAGTATAAAAATTAAAATTTTTGTACAAGGAAACTACTTAAAGAAGCAGAAAGAAAGCCGTCCCAAACGAAGCCTTAATGTTCATCATTACATAAATGTATAAACATAAATCTAAAACACGAACCACATCATAACCATATTTATTTTTATATTGAAATTAATCAAAGCAACCAAGGCCCATACAACCTACATAATCCTTAAAACTTTTTTAGTCACAAGTCTTTAATTAAAGAATTTGCTATTATTAATTAAGTGCTTATGTGCTCAATAACCACTATGTTCTTCTTAATATGTTCTTCTAAATATGTTCTTTTATGGCTAAGTACTTAATGCCAATATGCTTGCTTCGACTATTGATTTTGTTATTTTTAGCCAAACATTGTAGGTGAATTATCATAATATATCTTTAATGACCTAAATATCAAATCTTCTTAGCCCAGAAATGAAACTTTTTAACCATACACCAAGCGATGTGGCCTCAAAACAAGAAAAAAACGTAGCCTCCATAATGGAAGTAGCAGTAAGAATCCGCTTAACACGCTACCAAGATAGCTCCACCAGCATAAATATGTACCCAGAAGTTGATTTTCAGAAATCAACACAACCAGTAAAGTCAGAATCATAGTCAATCACCTCCAAACTGTCATTACATCTATATATAAGCATGTAATCTTTCGTATCTTAGAAATATCTTAACACTCTCTTCGCAATTAGCTAGTACTATATACCTAGAATACTCTAATATCTCCCAAACATTTTAACTACAAATGTTGTGGTTGGTCTCATTTCCTCCTTTTAAAATTATTTTTAGGGCATCGTCTCAAATTGAAATTTTTACCCTTAATAATAGGAACTATGCTCGGTGAACAAAATTTCATCTTTAATCTCTAAAACATTTTATTTTATAGGCCTCTTCAAAACTAACATAAAAAATCTTAAGTTTTTGTCTCAAAAATTTTAGAAAAATTATTTCACCTCATATAATAAGACTTGATCATTAGTTACAAGTGATATATATATATATATATATATAAGATTAGAAAATAAATTTTGCTCTGACCTTCTAATATATATAATGATCAATTCTCTACAAAACCAAATGAGAAGATCATATCATGGAATTTTTAATACCATTGATGAGATAGTTGTTTCAATCTATATATAGACCTTTTAAGCTTGCACACCAAATGCTCGTCTTTAGTAAAGGAGAATACTTTTAGTTGTTTCTTGTAAACATCCTCTAATGTTCCATTGAGAAATGCAATTATTACAACTCTAAATTAAAATGTCCAACAAGTTTCATTATAATTTTGAAGGAATCTTTCATAGATACAAGAAAAAAAACTCAATGTAATTAATTCTTTCTTGTTGAGTGAATCTTTTAGCAATAAGTCATGATTTATCTCTCTCTATATTACCTAATGAGTCCCTTTTTATCTTAAAGATACATTTACAACCTAGGGTGAAGGGTGCTTGTACTTATAGGCAACTTAATAAGATCCCAAATTTTATTATGTGTCATGGAATTCCTCTAATATTTTATGACATCAAATCATATAAAAGATTAATTATAACTCATGTCTTGTGAAAATATTTCAAAATCGTTTTAAGCTCTAATATTATAATCTGCCACTTGAAGACATATAATATAGTCACTAAGAATTACTGATCTTTTGTCCCTAGTAGGTCTTCTTAATGTTGTAACAAACTATAATAACACAACATTTAATTTCCCATGTTCCATAAGACCAAATTGCAAATCAAACTAGCTTAGGATTGGGTAGATTAGGACTGAGTTAGTTTGTAATGTACATCAAGTGTCTTTTAATTTTCTTGATTCAATTGTATCGATGTGAGTCATGATGCTAAGTAACCTTGCACACACACACTCGGGGGAAAATTTCTATCTGTTTTTAGATTTTTCTATTTTTGATCACATCGTCCGGGACAATCCAAAATCATAATGGATGATCAGTTAAAAATAGAAACCCTAATTAGGGCATCCTGATTAAGGCATCAGCAATTAAGCAAATCATCCTAGACGATATTAGCATCGTCCAGGATGATAAGCTAAAATCAGAAAGAATTAACCGCCAGATTTATTTAGGCATGATTTATTTTTGGACATCGTTCTGGATGATGCAGTGCAATCATGCATAAATTAGTGTGGTAATTAAGGAAAGAAATTAAGGTTTGATTGCATGATTGTATTATCATGGACGATCAGTTAACACTACAGGAAATCCCGTTATTACCGGAGTATTATATCCGCCAGTACCATGTAAAATCCGACGGAAGGCCTGGGTTTCTGGCGCATTTACGGTGGATATTTGTGCACCAGTTTGGTTCACGTCAGTAAATGTCTTCCGACATTCACAAGAAGCTAGAAAACATTCTGGCGCACGCTCTGGCGCATTTACCGGCGCAAAAAATGCTAGCCAAGCCGGTGTTTTTCAATCGGATATTCCGACGATAATTGTGCCGGAAGTTTACATCGTATCGATCCGACAGAAATTACCGGCGGATAAAATGCCGTAGGTTCGCTGTAAATAAGATACGGCTTATTTCCAGCGCATAATGGGCACCGAAAACCGCCAGCGGATACGACGCTGTAAGATGCGCCAGAATTTTTCAGCGTCCAAAAAAATGCCGACATGATTGCGTTGATTCGTTGTATCGTTGTTTCCATCGTATTTTCGACGCAAAATCCGCCGTAAACCTGTAGCATTGACAAAAAAAATTGCCTTCCCAGCCAACAATTACTTTTCCACACCTGCAAACATAATCAAATACATATCCAGAACACATCTATACACATTACAAATATAAAGAACTTCAACATATACTCAAAAATATAAATATCCATTAAAAGAAATTGTTCAATTTCATCAACCAACTAAAAACATCAGATATTGTTCAATAACACAAATTCACAGAAATAAACAAGTTCATATGACTAAACTAAACTACTCTGAATCCGTGGACTCCTCAGCTGGAGCTACATCTTTTCCACTCAACTGCTCCCTCATTTTACGCATTTCATCCAACAACTGATTGTATTTCTCCTGTATCTGTATTTGAACCTGTGCTTACAACTGAGCTTTCCAATCAGCTTGTAATTTCCTTACTTGTTCTAGCTCTGCTTGAAAGGCACTTATTTGTTGAGCATGTAAGGACTCATGTGAACTGGATGCGAAGCTGGATGCAGTAGAGGAGGTCATCCCCTCGTATGCCTGAGCTTGTAAATCTAAACCATAAACTTTGCCATGCTGTATTCCTCCGACGGCCTGCGACCAGATGCGGTACTTAGAAAACTCCACAGAGCCGCCAGAAGAGCCCTCACCTGATGCGGCATGACTCTCTCGAAGCCGTGTATACTCTTCCTGTGAAAGTAGAATATATATATATATATATATATA
>NW_021319230.1:380738-412184 GCF_001605985.2 Dendrobium catenatum
GAGGAAGGGATCAAAATCGACGGAACAGAGCTTCTGATGTTGGGGCTCGGGTTAGTTCCCTTTTATACTCGGCGGCTCTGTTCCACATTACTTGACATCTCTGTTGCACTGTTTGGTAATTGAATTTTAAATATTTTTTAAAATTTTTCTTTAATAAACAAATATTAATAAATTACTACTTTAATTCTAACAGAAAGAGTGCTTGGGTAAGAGAGCTGCACTCCCTGTGGCAATTACATAGTCACACCATTGAAAGAGCTCGATAGGGACATCAACATGCGATGTTGACTAGAATATAAAAGCTAAGACAAAATCCTATGTATAAAGGTCTTTGAGTTATTATTACGTGGACCCATGCTTTTCAAAATTCTTTCTAATTTTGTCATTGTGCTGGGGCAGCCAACAAATTTTTTTTTGCATTCAAATACATACAATATATGATATATAAGATTTTTAGCTTAAGTAAAAAAGAATAAATCAATTAACATAAAAACTAAAACCCAAAAATACCTCAAACTCTCTAAACCACATGTCCAGGACTTCTTTCGGGACTTTCTTCTAAGAAATATAAAGAGCATCAAACCTGCTTCGTATGATGTCCCGTATTTTATGTGTCGGTTGTTTTAATGGATAGAACCTATAAAAAATAAAGTTTTGTGAAACAAATATATAATATAAAATAAAAAAATTCGTAAGCTTAAATAAAAGAGAATGTACTTACGTGCCACCCTCAGGTGCTATCAACATTCGACCATCTGTCGCTTGCTTTGGTGCAGCCGGTGTCAAAGGTCCAGCTGTAGAAGGCTGTTGGGGTGGTGGGGGATAGTATGATAGCATATGGTGGAAATGGATAAGTAGGATGGGCACCAGCATAAGGTGGGGGTACATAGTATGGGCAGAAAGGAGTACTCTGCGCGGGATCTGGTGAAGGAAATCGGGGGTCTGGTGAGTATAACTTTGGGCTACTAGCTCCAGGAGTTGGTAAAGCCTGAGTACTCTGCGCGGGATCTGGTGAAGGAAATCGGGGGTCTGGTGAGTATAACTTTGGGCTACTAGCTCCAGGAGTTGGTAAAGCCTGAGTGGTAGGCTGAGACTGTGTAGCAGACAGAGACTGTGTAGCAGACAGAGACTGTGTAGCAGATAGAGACTGTGTAGCAGACAGAGACTGTGTAGCAGGCTGAGACGAGGTGGTCCCCTTAGTACATATTGGCCTAGCTGGTCCAGTTGTAGTGATCTTCTTGGTGCGCCTATTAAAAATATTTTTGATCAATCCTTTACCAGGCTCTTCACAGAAATAAATAAGAAATATTTGAATCATGAGTTATAACAAAAACTTAATAAACATTAATGTAGTGAAGTAAGTAAAAATGCAGTGAAGTAAGTAAAAATATAGTGAAGTAAAAATGTAGTGAAGTAAAATGCAGTAAAAAAATATTTAATTTACCTTAGGTAAACTCATCATTTGTTGATTCACTTTCATATGATGATACATTTCCAGCACTATCAGATTCATCATTACTTTCCTCTATGATTAAATCTACCTCCTCTAACTGCAACTCGCTCTCTTTAATTTTGATTTGGCATCCATATTGATTAGGAGATTTTTTAGATTTGACATAAACTCTTCTTGATGTGCTGATGGTATTGAACTGATTTTCTCAATTACTCCCCTTGGTTTTGTCTTCATAACTACCAGTCAATCCTATTTTCCTCGTATTATGCTTGGATAGTTAGCATAATATACTTGAGTTGCATGACTAGCAATGATGAATGGATCAAAATTTGCATATCTCCTACCCCGCTTTACTTCTGTTATACAGTAAATTGGATGTACTCTTGTGCCTATCTTTTTTACTGGATCAAACCATTCACAATTGAAGAGATACACAGTATTCCTATGACCAGGATATTCCACCTCTAATATTTCTTATAATACCCCATTGTACTCAGAATCATCCCCTGTATGGTTATTCCCTCTTACACATATGCTAAAATTTTCTGTCTTCCTACCTTCACACCAATGTTTTATTTGGAATTTATAACCATGGACCACAAATATCTGATAACATTTAACTAATCTATTTGGTCCCCAAGCTAACTCAGATAACCTTGAATACTGTGAATCACTATCTTCAGTGTGTACCTTTAAATGAACAAGATGTTATTATTACTAATATTAATTGCATAAAAAACTAATTAATTAAGACTAATTACTCAAAATATACCGTATTTTTAAACTAAGCAGTGAATTATTTCTCTACTATATTATGAACTTCTCCCTCTTCTGATGTACTTAAACCATCAATAAACCTTCTACAAATAACCATTTTGAGTTTAGAATAAAGTTTAGAAGATTACTAAAAATATGAACAACTTAACTCATACTTACTTGAGATGCGCAACTTTATCACAGTTAAGTAAGATATACAATGTAATAACTGTCATCTCCTTATCGATCAAATAACATACGGTGCTAGAGCCTACAGGTTCACCACTTCCACTGAATACAGATATATTAGAGGATTTACCAACATTTTGAGTTGCTGTATTTTCACCTGATTGAGACATTGTTTCAAAATAATACGAGCAAAAATGAGTTGTCTTGTATGTTAAATATGCTTCACAGATACAGCCTTCGGGTCGTGCTTTATTCTTAGCGGTCTTCTTAAGTTTATTTAAATATCTCATAAAAGGATACATCTACCTATACTAAACAGGTCCACCAACCATAACCTCATATGGTAAATGAACAGGTAGATGTTCCATAGAGTCAAAAAATCCTAGAGAAAATATTTTCTCAAGTTGACACAAAATGAAAGAAATTTTCTTCTCCATAATAATCAAGTTCTCTACATTTAATTTAGAAGAGCATAAATCTTTGAAGAATACACTTAGCTCAATCAAGGGTTTTAAAATCTGATCTGACAGATAACTAAAAGTAGATGATAATAAACATTGCATGAAGATGTGGCAATCATGACTTTTCAATCCGAATAATCTCCCTGATCTTATGTCAACACACCTACTTAGATTGGAAGAATATCCATCAGATACTCGTAGGGTCTTCACCCATTCACAAATTTCTCGTTTCTGCTCTAGAGTTAATATGAATGGAGCTTTTGATTTGAGAAATTTTCCAGCTCCACCATCTTTCAATTCTAAAGCTTTTCTCCTACAAATCTCCTTTAAGTCCATCATTGCTTTTATATTATATTTTGATTTATCTTTGATATCCATAACGATATAGAAAATAGTATCAAAAATATTTTTTTCTATATGCATAACATCCAAATTATGCCTAATCAGGTTTGCTCTCCAATATGACAATGACCAAAAAATACTTTTCTTAGTCCAATTATGGTTGACACTATATCCTGGCAATATGAACTCAGCTAATGTTGGAGAATCCATTATGGTGGGCATGAACCTTACTCTTTCAAAAATTTCTTCACTACTTAATCTTGGAGGAGGTTGAAACATCACCATTTTATTTTTAGTAAAGGCTTCTTTATTTAGCCTGAAAGGATGACTTGGAGGAAAAAATATTCGATGACAATCGAACCAAGTGTTCTTCCTACCATACTTTAAAGTGAATGATTTTATATGTTCCATATAATATGGACAAGCTAACTTGCCAGAAGTGTTCCAATCTGAGAGCATATCATATGCAAGAAAGTCACAAATTGTCCAAAGTAATGCTGCTCTTAGTGTAAAGTTATGTTTGGTGGAGATATCATATGTACTTACTCCCTCTTCCCATAATAAACTTAAATTATCAATCAACGGTTGTAAGAATACGTCAATGTTCACTTTTGGATTATGTGGCCCTGGAATGATAAGTGTCAGAAACATATAAGGAGTAGTCATACACAACTCTGGAGGAAGATTATAAGGAGTGAGTATCATGGGCCAACATGAGTACGGTATAGCCGACTGACTGAATGGAGTAAAACCATCTGCACATAAACCTATTCTAACATTTCTTGGTTCTACCGCAAATGTGGGATGTGTACGATCAAAGTGTCTCCAAGCCTATGCTTCTGATGGATGTGTAATAACACTTTCTTATGGAATGTGATCATTATGCCATCTCATATGTGCAGCAGATCTTATGGATGCATATAGCCATTGTAGTCTCAGAATTATTGGAAAGTAGAACATCTTACTGACGATACATCCTTCTACTTCCTTCTATTTCCAGATTTTGGTTTAAATATTGGTGCATTGCAATGATGATATGCAATCTCTGAGATATCTTCTTTAAAGTATAACATGCATCCATTAACACAACAATTTTTGTGTATATCAAATCAAGTTTGGACACTAACTTCTTTGTCCGATATAGATCTATAAGAATTAAATTTTCTGTTAGATTGGTTTACTTAAGCACCCAATGAATTGATTAAAACATTCACAAGCAATATTATATTCTGCTTTGATGCTTAACATCTTCACAACAATAGATAACTCTGAGTGAGTGGTGCACCCTTTCAAGATTGGTTGCTGAGCAGCATGCAATAAATCATAAAAATTTTGTGCCTCCGTATTCGATAACTCTTATGTATTTTATTCAATTTATATTCCAGTTGCATCATGAACTAATTCCTCAAGATTTGGTCAGATATTTTTAGCCTCAGCTATATTAGTACTTGTAGAAGGATCGCATTGATAATCAAATTGTGGCTCGTACTCACCATGAGAAGTCCAATAGTAATATCGTGGCATGAATCCTCTGCGATACAGATCAACAGTTACATCATCTGGTGTTAGGTGCACTAGATTTTTGTGTTTAGAACATGGACATCGAAACTTTCCTTCTGATATAAAGCTGGGTAATTATTTCGCTTGCTGAATGAAAATGTTCACCCCATTAATGAATTCATCTATTAGCATCTTTTGTCCTTGAGATAATCGGTTATACATCTAATTTTTTTGATTTCTAATAAAAATAACATGCATATAAGAGCAAATAAGTAATGAATTTTCACGCTTAAGTAGATCTAAAACTGAATATGTAGAGATATTAAAATTAGAATTCAAGTGATGGTGAAATAGTGGTGACTGCGCCATACCTTTTGTAAATATGTAGTGAGAACATCTACAAAAAAAGTAAAAAGATATGGTGATTGTAGAAAATTATAATCAATTTGTATTCTATCTCAAAGGGTCAAGCCACTCATCCACCGAAGCATCTCATCTCTGCAACACTTAACTCATTCGACACCATAAAGTATTACAAGTCTCACCAATATCTTATAGAATTTTCACTTATGTTTCAGGGGGACTTTTCTATCACACAATAAGCCCGATGCTTTCCTCCACTTCAACCATCAAACTTGAATTCTGCTGATAATATCCTCTTCAATTTCACTATCACTCTGAACAATAGATCCAAGATATCTAAAATATCTACTCTTATTATTGACTTGATTGCGAAAAGTCACAATCTTATCTTTAGGTCAATTTCTACTAAAATTATACTCTGTATATTTAGTTTTAGACTCTAAAGTTGACCTCCATAATTCAAGTTTACCAATTCAAGTTTACCTTAAACTCCCTCTCTAATCTTATCAACAAAAAGAATATCATTAGCAAAAAGAATATATAAAGGTACATCCTCTTGCAAATTCCTATTGAGAATGTCCATGACTAAATCAAAAAAGATTTAGCCTTGAGGCCGATCCTTTATGTAATCCAGAAAAAATAGGAAAATACTTGGTCAAACCACCTTGTGTTTGAACACAAGTAATACCTCATGCATATATATCTATAATGTTTTGAATACAAACATTATTAACTCCTTTTTTTCAAGAAGTCTCTATACCACATCTCTTGAAACTTTATCATATGCTTTCTCTAAATCAATAAATATCAAATGCAGATCATCCTTATTCCCTTTATATTTCTCCATTAAAACCTCTAAATAAATGTATAACTTCCATAGTAGACCTACACGGCATAAATCCAAATTGATTTTGAAAAGTTTTGAAACAAAAAAAACATTGAATTTAAGCGTTATTAACAATTTTTTTTTGCAAAAAATTTCAATAGCACTCCTCTTGAAACTTTATCAAGTGCTTTGTTTAAATCTACAAAAAAAACATATGTAGATCCTCCTTACTCTCTCTATACTTGTCCATCAAACCTCTCAAAAAATGTATGACTCTCATAATAGATAAACTCGGCAAGAATCCAAACAAATTACACAGAAAAAAAAAATTGCAATCAACGGGTAATGGATGGGAGGCGGAAGGCGGAAACTTGCAGTCAGAAATGGAGCTCTTGCCGGTGAGGAAGGCTATGACCGTCAGCAACGTCCGGTGACCATCAAGAGAGCTCGGCGACCTCGATTTACGGTGAGCGATGGAGGGCGACAAGGGAAACAGCGCAGATGTGAGAGAATGAACGAAAGAAATGAGCAGACAGAGGGG
Organism: Dendrobium catenatum; assembly: GCF_001605985.2. NCBI lineage: Eukaryota > Viridiplantae > Streptophyta > Magnoliopsida > Asparagales > Orchidaceae > Dendrobium > Dendrobium catenatum. The sequence goes on from NW_021319230.1 coordinate 387,170, forward strand.
CTCGGGTTTGGAAATAGGGCTTTCGTCGGTGGATTTTCCGGCGTCCCAGACGCCGAAAAAATGTTTGGCGCAGAATGGGCCAGTTTTAAGTTGTTAGTTTAAAAACGCCGGTGTATTGTCCGCCGGTAACTGCGCTTGTTATTTTTCGATGTAAAGTGCATCTAAAACCATTAAAAATGCTGGTATATTCTGACGTGTTTACCGGCGTAGTAGACGACAGAATAATTCCTACGCAATATGCGCCGAAAAAAATACCGTAAACTTTCCTTCGCACTATGCGCCGTTACAGGAGTTGTATTTACAGACGCAAATTTTTATGCCGAAAAATTCGACGATAATCGCATGTTTTCCCGTAGTGTAAACAAACCTTAGTTTCTTCTTGGATGATCAGATTGATATTTGGGATGATGTGTATTATTTTTGCACATAGTCGTCCGAGACGATCCCAAATTGACCTGGATGATAAGTTATTTTTCCATTGTCCAGACATTCAATTAGGGCGATGTGATGAACGATATTTTTCATTTTGAACTAATCGTTCGGGATGATAGTGAAATCGTCCTAGATGATCAATTTACTTTTCCATCATCCAAACATGCATTCAGGGCGATATTCTGGATGATACTCAACGATTTGAACTAATCATACAGGACGATAATGTCGGTTTGTTGCAATTAAGAGCAAATTTGGAGCCCTTCTATTTAAGACCTCTTGTTTACTCAAGATTATATCTCTTGCTACTGTCTTGACCTGAGAGAGTCAAAAGGAAAGGGAGATTGTTGGGAGAGAGAGAGAGAGAGAGGATCTTGTGAGGTGGAGTTTATGGGAGGTTTAACAAAGGTTGCTCCAAGAAAGGATTAGAGTCATCTTCTCCAGTCGTCATCCCTTGTTCCTTAGTGATTCTAGAGAGGTCTACTTTAGCAATTAATCAGGCTCTCTGCCTACTTTTGGAGGAAGCAAAAGGAGTTGGGTTCTCTGCCTGCTTCAGGAGGAAGCGAAAATAGTTGGGTTCTCTACCTCATCGGGGTTGGTGAAAAGGAGATTTATACATGCTTCTCCACCTTGCTGTGGGAGCAAAAGGAGAGTCACTAAGTGTAGTGCTATACTAGGAGGAGAGAATCTGGGGAGTGGACGTAGGTCAAGTTGACCGAACCACTATAAATCTGTGTGTGTTATTTCTTACTATTTTTCTAAATTTTGGTTTGATCTAAGATTGTATTTTTTATTGAAAAATTTTAAAATACCAATTCACCCCCCTCTTTGTTAGCTTTTGGCAAGTTCACAAGGACTTAACATCTCTAACAAACTTACACACTATAGTGCTTAGCTTGTGAGCATTATGGCACCAAACTCTTGAGTTTTTAGCAAAATAAATAAACACAGTAGTGCTATTGTCCTGAGCATTGTACAATTGGATCATAAATTTTTTTTTTATATATAAAATATTAAATTTCAATTCACTAAAAACCCACCAAAGCCATCCTCCTCTCATTTCTTTTGCTTGGTCGAGAAAAAAGAAGATAAAGAGAGAGAGAGAGAGAGAGAGGAAAGAGGAGAGAGAAGAGAGGAGAATATATTTGTATCAATATTTTATATCGCTCTAATTATAAAAAATATTCAATTGTAATAGGTAACATTAGTGTTGCTGGCTAGAATATATGCGGCGATAGAGTTAGAGTCCTGCGTCTTAGCATTGCACTAATATCCAGCTCACACACAAAAAACACAAGATTTCTTTACATGGATAACCTTGGAAAGGGAAAAAACCTTGAGGCCTGGCTTAGTTGAAAATTATTCCACTAAAATTAGAGTAGATTATAGTGGGCTGACTCGTCCTTGAGGGAGATCAGATTATAAAAGTCAATTGTAAAGTTAAAATATAATGAAAAATTGGGATGATAGTCTGATATCAATTGGTGGTCTGGTAGAAGTTTGGTGTGAATTAGAAATTTAGGTTTTAATTAGTAATTCGGGAAAACTCTGTGGTTACTCGGTGGTCTGGCCGAACTCCGGGCCTCAGGTGGTTATTCAACAGAAGTCTGGGTGTCAGGTAGTGGTTCGACAAAATTACGGGCCTCACGTGGTTGACTGGCAGAATTGAGAGCCTCAGATGGAGGTCCGGCGGAGCTCAGGGCCTCAAGTGGTGGTCCATCGGATCTCAGGGCCTCATGTGGTAGTCTAGTAGAGCTCAGGGCCTCAAATGGTGGTCCGACGGAGCTCAGTTCCTTAAGTGGTGGTCTGACAGAGCTCAGGGCCTAAGGTGGTGGTCCAGGGGAGCTCATGGCCTTAGGTGGTGGTCTAGGGGAGCTTAGGGCCTCAAGTGGTGGTCAGGCGGAACAATGATGTCAGGCGATGGTCCAGCAGAACTCAGGTGTGAAAGTTTGTTATGGATGATCAGCCCTATAGAACTAGCCCGAGGCTAACCAAGAGGGGGGGGGGGGGAATTGGTATTTTAAAAAAAAATTTCTTAAGCCAAAAAAGAAACGATTATCACAAACTAAATCACCAACGAACAACAAGCTGCGGAGAAATAAATATGGAAGAAGTTAAAAATAAGAAACACAAGGGTTTTATAGATGGTTCGATCAACTCGAACTACGTCCACTCCCCGGAGGTGCCCTCCGGTATTTGCACTACCACGTGACTCTCCTTTAACCCCAACAGCTAGGCGAGAAAGCCCTCACCAAAAAACATCTCCTTTTGCCACACCTGTGCAAGGCGAGAACCCAACTCCTTTGTGTTTCCTCCTGAAGCAGGAAGAGAACCATGTCACTTGCCTGAAACTTACTCTCCCAAACCCTTCAAGGACAAGAGACTCTAGGGAAGAAGAAGTGGAACAATGCTTGGAGCAACCCTTGTGAATCCCCTCACAAGCTCCCCCTCACAAGATCCTCTCTCTCTCTCTCTCTCTCTCTCTCTCTCTCTCTCTCTCCTTTAGATTTTCTAAGGTCAAGACAGCAGCCAAAGATGTTCAAAAATGTTGAACAAGAGCTCTTAAATAGAAGAGCTTAAAAGGGGCTCATTAATTGCAAGTTGCCGACTTTATCGTCCAGGATGATATTGAAATCATCCTGGCCGATAAGTACAAATCTCATAAGATCGTCCAAAGCATCACCCTGAATGTAAATTGGATGATTGAAAATAGCTTAATTGTCCCGGAAAATCTCATGATCGTTCGGGCCGATCAGTTCAAATCAGAGAAAAATCGTCTAGAGCATCGCCCTGAATTTGAACTGGCCGATATTTATCGTCCAGAAGCAACTAAGGGTTTTTGCATATATAATCCTGGCCGATCCTTCTATCATCCAGGATGATGTGATCGTATCAATTATCCTTATATACTTTCTTGATTCCTAGATCAATTTAGGCATAATTGTGTAATATCATTCTGATCGTCCTGGCCGATTTCCAAAAATACAGAATACCTAAATCGATTATGGCGGCAATTTTTTTCTGTATTGAGCATATCATCCTGGATGATACAGGTATCGTCTAGGCTGATCAGTTAATTACGGCTGCCTTAACTAAGAAATCCTGATTAGATCTTATATTTTCAACTCGATCGTCCAAGACAATATAAATATCGTCCAAGCTGATGTGAGTAAAAACACAAGTTCTAAATCTCTCAAGTGTGTGTGTAGGGTTACTTAACATCAGTCACTTCAAGCAATTACAATTGACTCAAAAAAGAAAATTACAGACTGACTCAATCCTAATCTACCCAGTCTTGAGCTGATTTCAATTTCCGTCCGATCTTTGAGTCCTGAAAAGTCAGTAGAAAAAAGACAGTCGTAGTGAAATAAGATTTTTTTGATATCATCAAAATCATAATCCAAAAAACATGTTTGTAACAATCTTCCCCTTTTTTGATTATGATAAACATATCGATAATCAATTCTAAAACAGTAATGCATAATTGAATAAGCTTTCAAATTTTTGAACAGACAAGTACAAATATACTACAAGAGCAAGTACAAACATACTACTCCCCCTTTTGACATCTTAAAAAGGAGGAGGAAACTAAAAACAAAAACTAAAGTAACTAAAAACACAATACAAAAAAAGAAAGCAATCCACAGAAAACAGAAACTAAAACTAAAAAAATGCGGGATCCTTATCATCAAATGGAGGTGGAGGTGGTGGAGCCTGCTGAAAGTAGCTAGCTAGCGTAGTAAACTGAGCATTAAACTAGGCTATGTCCTGGTCGTGCTGCTGGTGGTGGTGAGTAATGTAGCTATCAAAACGGGCTAAGTCCTCTATGCGATGCTGCTCGTAGCGGGTCATCTCCTTAGAATGTTGCTGCTCCTGTGCAGTAATGTAAGCGTCGAAATGGGTCTCCCAGCGATCAAATCTCTCCACTAACTAGTTAAACTGTGAGTACTGGCGAAGATGAACTGGATCAAGAATGGGAGCGGGAGCCTCCTCCTTCTCGGCCCCTTCAGGTTCCCTATCTCATGGGTGGAGACAAGTACTGTGAAGGACATTGAACGAATTGTTTGAGTAGCAAGGAGGCGGATGGTTGGGGTGAGAAGGATATTGAAGATTGTATTTGGTTTCAAGAACATATGAGATGATGTGTCCCAAAGCCAGATTGGGTTTCCTTTTATGACCCAGATCACGGATTGTAGTTAAATAATTAATGTATCAAAAGATTAGACCAGTAGCATTAAAATCTCTATGGGCCATGATGTAAAAGGTGGCAAGAGAAAGTAATGGGGTGATGTGGATTCGATCTCCGGCTTTTGGAATTATAGAAGTACGAATGACATGTTGGATTGTCCTAGCATCTTTGACTAAAGAGCTAGTCTCTCCAACATGAAAGGGAGAGTTGGTTTGGCGTAGAAAATGATTTACAGCAGACCAATTGAAGTCAGAATCAGAGACAATTAAATGCAGCTTATCCCCGGTGGTGGATAGCTGCAGTAGTTCAGCACAGTCTTGATATGTGATCTCGATTGGGCATCGATTCACATAGGAGGTTAGGGCAGTGTAGGAAGCATTTATTCAGAGATTTGCAAAAAAATTCAAATAGAAGTTCAGAGGCAAAAGGACTTCTAGAGTAAGAATGAAGCAGAGAGAAGTGTGAGCGAAGAGATCTAGTACGGGATATGAAAGGTAGGCAGGATTAATTATCTTGGAGAGAGTGATGCTGCATTCTTTGTACCGATGATAAGCTTCTTGATCCTCCACTTCCCTGAATCGAGGGTCCAGAGTGGCCCTCGAGGAACTTCAAGAAGCCTGTCGGACTCGCTTCCCACCAGCCATAGCAAGAAATCAGTAAGTAAAAATGAGATAAGAAGAAGATTTGAGATGAAAATAATGGCTGGAATGGCCTGATTTAAGGAAACGGCCACATCATCCAGGACGATTTGGTTCAATTATTATGTACAGGTCAATTGTTCAAAAAATCGGTCCGATTGTCCAGGTGGATCAGATATCGACCAGGATGATTAGACACAGGCGATCATCCCGAGGAGTCAAGCCGGACGACCGTTAAAAAAGTAGATTGTCCGGGCCGATTAGGTGTATCGTCCAGGATGATGCACAATAATTGATCGTACCGATCGAAGTTAAAACATTTTAAATCTGTGCCACGTGTATCGTCCTGGATGAATAGTGGATCGGCAGAACTATTGTCCAATAATGGATCGTCTGGGCTGCTATTAAGAATTTAAACGTACTGACACATGGATCGTCCAGGACTATCAGGTGTATCAGCCAGGATGATGATAATAAATGCATTGGCCAGGATGAAAATTGTATCGGCCACGACGATAAAAAATGATTGTAACAGAGTTCGATCATATCGGCTAGGACGATAAAGGATTGTCCGGGACGATGAGTTACAGAAAGCTCATAAAAGTTCAGCAGATGAAATTTTGAAGAGAAATTATTATATCGTCCAGGATGATAGAGGTATCAGCCAGGACGATCTGATAAGAATTTGAAAATCAAGGAAAGATGGAGATGATCATGGAAAACCTCAAACAAAAAAATAAAAAATACAAAAAAAAAATAAAAACAGTTAAAAATAAGAAAAGAAAAAAAATGAAGTTTTTTTTATTTTTAATTTTTTTAGCAAAGCAAGCATATGACAAATTTCACAAATAATTAAATTTTAAGGATTTGAACGATCAACGAGTTAACAATGTCACAATCTGAAAATGGTAGAAAATCTGATCATGTTTACCCTATAGAACTGGCCTGAGGCTAACCAAGAGGGGGGGTGAATTAGTATTTTAAAAAAAATTCTTTAAGCAAAAAAGAATAATTATCACAAACGAAATAACCACAAAAACAATTGCAGAAGAAAATAAATGCGGAAGCAGTAAAAATAAGAACACAAGGGTTTATAGTAGTTCGGTCAACTCGACCTACGTCCACTCCCCGGAGGCGCCCTCCGAGTATTGCACTACCAACGTGACTCTCCTTTAGCCCCCACAACTAGGCGGAGAAGCCCTCACAAAAACACCTCCTTTTTGCCACACCCGGCAAGGCAGAAAACCCAACTCCTTTTGCTTCCTCCTGAAGCAGGCAGAGAACCACAATCACTTGCTGAAACTTACCTCTCCCAACCCTTCCAAGGACAAGAGACTCTAGGGACAAAGAAGTGGAACAATGCTTGGAGCAACCCTTGTGAATCCTCTTATAAGCCCCCCCTCACAAGATCCTCTCTCTCTCTCTCTCTCTCTCTCTCTCTCTCTCTCTCTCTCTCTCCTTTGGTTTTCTCAGGTCAAGACAGCAGCCAAGGATGATCAAAAACATTGAACAAGAGCTCTTAAATAGAAGAGCTTCAAAGGTGTTCATTAATTGCAAGTTGCTGACTTTATCGTCCATGACAATATTGAAATCGTTCTGGCCGATCAGTACAAATCTCATAAGATCGGCCAGAGCATCACCATGAATGCAAACTGGATGATTGAAAATTTGCTTAATCATCTCGGACGATCTCACCATCGTCTTGGCCGATCAGTTCAAATTAGAGGAAAATTGTCCAGCGCATCGCCCTGAATTTGAGCTGGCCTATATTTATCATCCAGAAGCAATTAAGGGTTTTTGAATATATCGTTCAGGACGATGTGATCATATCAATTATCCTTAATTACTTCCTTGATTCCTAGATAAATTTAGGCATAATTGTGTAATATCGTCCAGGACGATCTCATGGCCGATTTCCAAAAATACAGAATACCTAAATCGATTATGGCGACAATTTCTTTCTGTATTGAGTAAATCATTCTGGACGATACAGGTATCGTCCAGTCCGATCAGTTAATTACGGCTGCCTTAACTAAGAAATCTTGATTAGATCTTCTGTTTTGAACTTGATCGTCCAGGATGATATAAATATCGTCCAGGCCGATGTGAGTAAAAACACAAGTTCTGATTCTCTCAAGTGTGTGCGTGTAGGGTTACTTAACATCAGTAACTTGAAGCAATTACAATTGACTAAAAAAAAAAGAAAATTACATACTGACTCAATCCTAATCTACCCAGTCTTGAGCTGATTCTGATTTATGTCCGATCTTTGAGTCCTGAAAAGTCAGTAGAAAAAAGGCAGTCATAGTGAAACAAGATTTGTTTGCTATATTAAAAATCATAATCCAAAAAACATATTTGTAACAAGGTGGTGGTCGAAGAGGAGCAAGGAGGTAAGAGTGATCTCCGATCTCTCTCTTGAATCCTTTGGCTTAGGGATCTTATTTCAAGAGGGAGGAGGGGTCTATTTATAAATTTTCTAGAGTGGCATGGTCCATAAATAGGAGGAGAATCAAGGGAAAATTGGGAGTGGTTTAGATGGATGGTCGATGTTGAATCCCTTGATCGTGGATCGTTTGTTAGACATTTGAAGAACTTAATGATGTCAAAATTATACGATTTTGGGCTTGTTGTATTCACCTCATTGAGCCGCTTGATTCGACTATAAGGATGTCATATTCGATAATCCAAAATGTGGTTTAAACCTTCCAACAACGCTTCAGATCCTTGATTTGGGCTCGGAATGAGTCGAATTTGGTGTCATTAGGTTCGTATTCTTGACACATTCACTTCGACTAAAAGTTTGCTGAAATCAAAGTTCGTTTGGTCCGATTTTAATTTTGAAAGTTTCCAACTTGATTTTTCATCAATATTCGTACCTGATCAAGATAATGTTTTGATGATGTATCAGTTTCCCCCATCATTTTGTCCGTCGAAGCTCCAAAAGTTTAAAAATATGCATCATAGCCTATGGAAAATTTTTTTGTGTGATTTGGAATTCAAACATACTCCAATCTTGTGGTAAAGATCCTGAATCACTTTAAAAGTATCAAAATTATGTCTGGAATGTTGAGAGACGGTTTTGGGGACCCCAAAAATATCTAATTTGACCTCTTCAGACCCAAAATATGGCCTGGAAACGAGTCAGGATGAACAGGCCGCTGCTGTACTCGCTTGCTCCGGCCCGCTAGGTCCATGTTCTGGCTCGCCTGGCTCACTAGTTGGGAAGTTTAGCCCGTGCGCTAGCGCCTGCCTAGTGCTGCCACGCGTTGCTCGGCGGTTAGGTCAAAAAAATTTTATTTCCTAAAATGCCCTTCCCTAATTAATAATTGCCCCCTTGGGGTATGAAATCTCACACATTCTCTTCTCCCTCTCTTCTTTCAATTGAAGCCTTCCTCTTGCCTTGTACGGGTGATATCCCTCGTCTAGGCCCATGGCCACTCTCTACAAGAAGAAGATCCTCCCCCTCTCCCTCCAATGCCCTTTAGCTCTCTTTCTATAAGGGAGGTATTCCCTTGCCTTTCAATAGGTGGTATCCCTTGTCTAATTGCAGGGCCCCTCCCTATACAAGAGAAATGTCCAGTGACCACCTTCTATCAAGAGATCCTATAATTAAGGGAGACCCTACCGCACCGAAAGAGGATGAGAGGAGGTCAAACAAGGGAGCGAGGGTAGATGATGCATCATCCACCATCACGGGTGACTCTCTGATCATTCTATATAAGAAGTTTCACTTTTCGAACGATGTGGTGATGACAGTCCCAAGTAATATGCTCGGCTAGCCTTCCTCCTCTTGGGTACCTGACCATCTACGAGACCAGCTTTTGAGCGGGATTGCACTCTCAACCTCTTACTGATCTGATCAAAGTTTCACTGCAGTGTGGGGTGAGCCTATCCCAATTTTTGTACAGAGCAATATTAGTGACGGTGGGGTTGATTTCACTCTTTAGGGATCAAGGAGCTATTCTAACACCTGAGCATCTTTCATGGATGGATTGACTCACTATTGATACACAGGGGCACGTAACATTTAGATTCAAATGATTGGATATGAGTATCCGTGATCTTTCAAAGAACTAAGCCAGCATATTTTTCTTTGTGAAGAATGATTGGGGTTTGATATAGAAGTGGGGGAAGATGAGAGATATGTCAGCCCCTCTACACATTGAAGAAGAAGACATAATTAGGATCCTCAAGATTCTTGACATCAAATATCTTCTATAGGAGTTTCGTTACTATAATAAATATATAGAAGAAGAGTTCTTGTTCAAGGTCAGGCTGTCATTACATGCTGGGAGGTCTGATGCCCGAATGCTGAAGCTGTCTTCCAAGGTTCCCGAGCCCCCTGCTCTAACTTTAAAGGTGGCTCATAAATGTCAGGCTAGAGGTGAAGGCCCCAATGTTTTGTTGAAGAAGAAGTTGGAGGGGACTGTGATGAGTACTAGCAATGCTCTACCTAACTCTTCCCTCGCCAAGTTTTATATCCCTAAGGATATCTTGAGTCATCAATGTATCAGACGTCACAAAGTTGATGACTTGGTGATTAATATCTTCATAATGCTTCTTCTCTTTTTCTTTTAGGACATATTCTAACGCACATTTCTTCCTTATTTTATTTATCGCAGCTTGAGATCGAGCTTATTAAGGCTTTGAATGAATGGAACATTGAATTTGTGAAGGTCAAATATCTTCAAGGAGAGTATAGGTGGGAGTACGATCATAAGATTAAAGAGGTAAAGGCGTTAAAGGAGGAGTTGTGTGAGTGCATGACTAAGTTGGCTAAGATAGTACATGCTATGTCTCTTTAAAATCAGCAAACAACTTTATATTGGCATGGTGGAGGCACAAACAATAATCACCCAGCTTTTGAAAGATCAAAAGGCCTCCGTAGGTAAAATAGTGGCGCTCGAGGTGGAGAATAAGAGTTCCCAGACTTTTATAGCCGAGAATGAGACCACTTTGTCTAGCTTAGAATCCTTGAAAGTCATCGAAGATTTCAAGAAGTCCATTTCTTTCAAGACCATCATTTAGGATCATGTTCAGGAGGCTCGAGATTATATTTATGATGTAGAAATGAAGGCTTTAGAGTAGCAGTGTGTTTATGAGGGATTCATCTGGGACTTTTTGAAGGGTGTTTGTCTGATATAGTAGAAGTTCAGAGTTAAAGTTGAAGGGGTGACCCCCAATCAGGCTTCAGATGATTCTCCTTTGGATTCTGACGGTGACAAGATAGAGAGTGAGCTATAGAAGGCTTTTTCTCTCGAGGAGGATGATGAGGTTGTAAATATTTAGTAGTGCTTTTATTTTTTTATGTTCCACTAGTTGTATCACTTTCTCTTTCTTAGTGATTACTATATATTAGGTGTTTAGATTTATATGTGTTATTTTCTATGATTTAGTAAAAAGTTGTTTATATTTTTATATGATTAGTGAACATTCCAATGCTCTTATTCAACTCGAGTGAATTTTATTTATGCTCTCTCTTTTTATTAGTTACAACATTATGTATTTTTAACCTGTATGGAGGAAATCGGATTGGTTCCCCTTTGGGATCGAACATTCAGTGATTGAGATTCAGGCTTCTCGAATCAAGGATTTTAAGATCTACATGACATCCACCAAGGATGTTTGACCTTTCTGAGATTATTGATTATAACATTATAATGTTATTAAATCTGTGTGAAAGAGGTTGGATCGAATCCCCTTGGGACTGATCATCCAGTGATTGAGGTGCAACAAAGAGTGCATATGCCTAGAATCAAGGATATTAAAATTAAGTGACTCCCATCGAGGATGTTTAACATATCTGAGGTTGTTTTTTGAAAGAGCAATAAAAATTGCATTAAGAACTAGAAAAGAGGAAACACAAAGGAAAATAGCCTGCTAAATGTAAGCTGCTGATTCCTCCATCAAAATATTAACAAATGATGGAGGAACCGAGTCCAAAACTAAATATTTCCACCAAAAAGAAGAAAAAACCCCTAAGTTAGCACAAAGATCAGCTAACTTATTACAATTTCTTTTAATGCAGTTAAAAAAAACAAAGTTCAAATCAAAGATAAAGGAAAATTTATCATTACCTCTTCTTCCTTTTTTGAGAGCTTTGTGAATGATCTTGATGACATTTGCATTGTTACTCTCAATAATGATTCCTTTGAAATCATTACTCCATTTATTGATTACATCTTGAATGGATGTTTTTGCTAGAAGTTCCAGATAAGTAATATCCCAGTGCATGTGCGGAATTCCGAAAGCTGCAATCAATCGACCTTTGTTATCTCTTACAACTCCTCCTATACCTCCTTTATAAGAAGAATATAATGCTGCATCAACATTTATCTTGATCCAATTGGGTGGAGGAGAGTACCAACGGTCTTCTAACAGCATAAGCTGATTAGTACTCAACCGGCCCATAGATGAATAATTGGTAGCTTTAGAGGCTCCAACATAGGTGATAGCCTCAGCTGCAATAAAAATTGAGCTTCTTTCCTTCTTACCATGAACTAATTCATTTCTCTCTTTCCAAGTGAGATAAATGGCATAACAAAAAACATTGGAAGTGAAATTATTTTGCTTTTCCAACCAATTTAAAGTATCATCCTTGGAAGAAAAATTTGGAATACCAATTCCCCAGTTATTCAAATGGTGAATAACATCTGTAATTTTCAAACAATTACAAATCACATGATCAATGTTCTCCTCTTCATTACAACCTCTTGGGCAATTCAGCATCCTTCCTATTTTTCTATAGTAAAGAAAAGCTAAAGTAGGCAGGGCATCATTTAATACTCTCCACAAAAAATTTTCAGCACGGGCATTAAATTTAGAACTCTTAAGCCACTTCCATCTATTAGAAACAAGGGATTGATAATTATTATAGTTTGTAGCAATAGAGGTAATGGTTTTACCTGAATCCATATATAAAAGCTGAACTTGATCCTCTAATAGATCATTTCTGATTTGAATCAAACAAATCAGACTTATAAGTTCCATCCCAAAGAATTTTTCCAGTTCTGTCAAATTCCAGCAACCATCAGTTATAAAATTTTCCAGAGAATAGAAATCTGTCATATCCACTAGAGAATTGACAAACGTTGGCCATCTATTGAGACTTTTATTAGAAATCCAGATGTCCTCCATAACATTGATAGATTGACCATTGGCAATCTCCCACCTCACAATTGGTTTTAGATGTTTGCTCCCGTCTTTAATGATCTTCCAAGCCACCGAAACAGATCTGTTTCTGTTTCCAACATTCCAAACAGATCCGTATTTAGGAAATAATGTTTTATGCAATAGAGAATCATCCTCTTTTAAATATTTCCAAGCTATTTTAGCTCTAAGAGGACCAACTTTGTTGATACAAGAATGTATCCCCTACCACCGTTATCAATTGGTTCACAGAGTTTGTTCCAGTTAATATAATGTAATCCTTAGCAATTATTACCTTTATTCCAAATAAAATTTCGGCATAATTTTTCAATCTCCTCAAGGATTGATTTTGGAATTAAAGAAACAATAGTATAAAAAGAGGGAATGGAAAGAATAACCGATTTGACCAAGGTGATTTTGCTAGCTAGAGACAAAAATTTAGAACCCCAACTATTCAACTTTTTCATGACATTATCAATAATGAATTGATAATCAGATCTGGATAGTCTTCTCAAAACTAATTTAGATCCCAGATAACATAATTCTTTCACTTCTTTATAGCCCAATATGTTTTTAATCTTCCTCTTAATTCTTGTGTTGACAGCTTTACCAAAGAGCAAACCAGATTTAGTTGTATTGACTTTCTGTCCGGTCCAGTTGCAATACTTCTTAATGATTTCCTTAATCATCTTTACATTAGTGATTTTAGCTTCAGCAAAAATCATTACATCATCAGCGTAAAGGAGATGTGATATTCTAGGACTATTGCTGCTAACCCGCACACCAATATTTTCCTTCTACAAAATAGCATTTGAAAGTAACTGAGAGCATAGAATAAAAAGATATGGTGACAAGGGGCATCCTTGTCTAAATCCACTACTAGCTTCAATGCAGTTAGAATGATTCCCGTTAATTAAAATAGCATAAGGGTTCAACACACAACCCATAATCAACTTGGAGAAAGATATAGGGAAACCAAAGTAATCCAGCACTTTGCAAAGAGTCGGCCACCCCATGGAATCATAGGCTTGTACCATGTCTAACTTGATAGAAACCAATCCCTGAAGCTTTAGAGTGTCTGAATTTATGAAATACCTCTTGGGAAATAAGAAAATGATCATGAAGCGTCCTTCCTTTGATAAAGGCCGCTTGCTCCAGAGAAATCAGTTTAGGAATAGTATTGTTGATCCTGTTGAGAAGAAATTTTGCAATTAATTTGTAGACCGTATTACACAGACTAATAGGTCTGTAATGAGCTGCATAAGTTGGATTACTGATTTTGCGAATCAACACAATTTGTGTTTTTTTCCAATTCTTATTCATATTAGCTGTAAGGAGGAATAGTTGAATAGCTTTCCATAAATCTGATTTAATAATGGGCCAGTAACTCTTAAAAATAGAATAAGAAACACCATCTTCTCCTGGATCTGTGCAATCCGTAGTTTCTTTAAGAGCTTCTTCCACTTCTTCTATAGAGAAATCTTTACTAAGCATCAATTTATCTTCATCATCCAGACACTTTCTATTATCTGGCCAACTAGTGAGAATACAATTTTTTCCAGACCATTTATTTCTGAAATAATGAATCAAAACTTCTTCTATCTCATTATGACTATCAACCAAATTTCCCAAATCATCTTTAATGCTAGCAATGAAATTGACATTTCTCCTAGCACTAGCAAAAGAGTGAAAGAATTTAGAGTTTTGGTCACCTTCATTAATCTACTTCAATTTTGCTTGTTGTTTCCACCAGGTACTTAACCGAGCCAAAGTAGAGTTTAATTCACCAATTTTGACTTTCAGCAAACAAATTTCATCAGAAGATAGCAATCCATTCCTAGCTTCCTTCTCTTAAAGTTATAGAATCTCCTTTTTAAGAGTTTCCTTCAATTGTTCCAAGTTTTGGTGCTTTGACCTGCTTCAAAAGTATAAAGTTTTCGGAGTTCTTCTCATTTTAGTATTAAGAATATCAGAAGGAGAACCAATGACTTTTCTGTTCCAAACATTCTGCACTACTGAAAATGACGCCGGGTAAGAAGCCCATATATTCTCAAACTTGAAAGATTTGCTGATTTTAGGAGATGAACTGTTAAGATTCAAAAGAATAGGGCAGTGATCTGATGCGATTCTAGGAAGATGCTTAACCACTAGAAGTTGGTTAGTATTGACAGAATAAGAATTAACAATCATCTTATCCAATCTTTCCATAATCCGATCCAGCCCTTTCTTATTGTTACTCCAAGTAAACATAGGTCCCATGAATTTAAGTTCATAAAGATTATTAGAAATCAAAAAAGACTTCATATCTTTAGGTCCCAAAGACATTATAAATCTTCTACCTCCTTTCTTCTCTTCTTTAGCAAGCAAACAGTTAAAATCCCCACCTATAATTAAAGGAAAATCAATAGAAATGTGGGGATCCAAACCATTCCAGAGTTCTCTCCTTTTGTGTACTTCTTTACTGCCATAAGAAGTAACAATCCTCCATTTACCAATAAGAGGAATATCCAGATCACCAATAATAAATTGTGAAGATAAATCAATCACTTATAAGAGGCCATCCTGCTCTTCCACATTACCAATATCCCTCCTGCGAGACCAGCTGATGGAACATAATTGAAATCCCAACCAATGCCAATTAAAGAATTCACTTCCTTACTATCAATAAAAGACAATTTAGTTTCCAAAAGGCCAACAAAAATAACTTTATGTTCTTTAACAATCTCCTTAAGATATAGAGAAGCCTTTTTTTTCTTGGCTCCTCTACAATTCCAAAACACTGGAATTCATTTATGGATAAGTGGGGAGGGATTGCCCCCTTTCTCCTTCTCAATGCCTTCAGTTCTTCTGTTTCTTGTCATTAATTTTACAGGTCCCAATCCTTTTAGTTGTTTCAAACCTTTCTTCTTAGCAGTATTAGAAATATCTCCCATATTTTTGTGAACAGCATTTGATAGAAGCACCAAGTTATGATTTTCTTCTGTAATAATAACCCTGCTAAAATTTGATTTTCTCGAAGAATAAAATCTTCATTAATCTCCTTCTCCTCTGATAGATCTTTTAAGGCTTCAAATTTGTTGGTGTTCTGAATCTTATCCTGAGACGGGCTTACAATATCTCTATTTTTGGAGATTTTATCACCTTCAATATCTCTATCTGATACTATTGAAGAAAACATCATAGCACTGGTATCCTTATCCATTTTATCAGAAATTTTTGAACTGAAGTCAACATGATCATTTGTAATTCCAACTGGAATTTCTTTTGATTTTATAATTTCTTTATTGAAACTTTGAGATTTGTTTACAGTTCCATGAATTTTCTTCTTTTTGTTTCCAACTTGAATCCAAGGCCCATTTTCCTTGCCTTTGAAGCCATTATCAGCAAACTCTTTAAAGGCTATGTCATTCCGGTTCCTATCTTCAATCAAAATTTCTTCATTAACCCGATTATCTTTATCTGGCTTAGCATTGATACCTGGTATCACATTTTTTGAACAATCTTCTTTGAGATGACCAATCTTTCCACATGTAAAACAAAAAGTGGGTATTCTTTCATATTCAATGATTTGATAAAACTTTCTCAAGTTACCTTCAACCCAAACTCCCAAAGGTAATATTTCATCAAGTTTAATACGCATACAAACTCTTGCGTATTCCCTTATACTCCATTGGAACATATTCCCATCAATCAAATAAGGAGTACCTACCTTGGAAGCAATTCTACAAACGTTTTCTTCATCCCAACATTGAAGGGGTAGGTTTGGCATACAGATCCAGATTGGGGCTGTGAGGCCTTTAAACGAGGTGGGAGAAAAAGATGCTGTCCATCTATCCATTCCAACAATATTCCCATTCACATAATAGGGTCCTGAAGTTATAATTTCATCCAAACTATCTGGATTTTCGAAGGCACAAAGTACCCAGCCCAATCCAAGCTGAGTTAAATGAAAATTTTCAACTCTTCCCCATTGTCTTCTTAGTTCAAGACTTATTACATGGAAAGGTATGTTATCACCGAAAATTTTGATAACTAAGGATTTATTCAATCTGTTAGAGTTCTCCACCTCTTTTTCAAGGTTTAGTTTAACCACACCATCTTCTTCCACAAAATCCTTTCCAAAATTCAAATCAGAAACTTTGATGTTTGCTTTCCTCTTCCACATATTTGTTCCAGCAATCACATTACCAGATTTCTTTGAATTTTCAGCAACTTCAGAAATCAAATCACAATTACCCAACACTCCAGTATAGCATTTCCGAACAGTAATCATATCTGTATTTTGGTCATTGCCTTCATGTTCCTTAGAACCAACCGCATCTTCAACCAAAACCTGATCTTCAGAAATCAGGCTGCTCACATTTGAGTTCTGATTAACCTTTGAATTAATCATCTTCTTATCAGCCGCATTAACACAAGAAGTGGAAATGCAATTTTCAGATATTTTAAAATCATCACTTTGGATGTAAGTGATATCGTCACAGATTTTAAAAGACTTGCGATTAAACTCATCTTCAATTAAAATATTTTTTCCTTACCAATGCATTCAGGGGTATTCTTCTTGACAATTTTTCCACCTTCTGAAATTACCAGGGGACGTTCTTTCATTGACCAGAAATTGAGTTCTTTACCTTGAGCGTTGTCTCCAAAAGCAGGCGGAGACGACTCAGAATTGAGCCTAGAAACCATCCTAGAAGAGGGAATAGGTTGGCGAAATTTGTGGGGGACACCGGCCAAAGGTGGCCGGCGATCCTCCGACGCCATTAACGACGTTGCAGAAATCCCACGTAACAGGATTTCAAAAATCGTCAAACCCGGGAACTACGGACCTCCTCTGCTGGTGCTCATATCTGAGGTTGTTGATTAAAGCATTATTTGATGCTTTTTTAACCTGTGTGAAAGAGATCAAATCAAATCCCCCTAGGATTGATTGTCCAATGATTGAGTTGCATAATGATTGCATGTTGCTTGAATCAAGGACTTCAAGATTGACGTTCACAAATGGTGTGAAGCTATCAATATGATCTTACTTGAA
Source organism: Dendrobium catenatum (assembly GCF_001605985.2). Classification (NCBI taxonomy): domain Eukaryota; kingdom Viridiplantae; phylum Streptophyta; class Magnoliopsida; order Asparagales; family Orchidaceae; genus Dendrobium; species Dendrobium catenatum. The sequence goes on from NW_021319230.1 coordinate 404,616, forward strand.
GAAGGAAACAATATAACTAAATGAGGGAATAAAGTTCTACTGTATTAAATAATGTCATACTTCTTGATATAACTCAGGGATAAAGAAGTTATGAACGTCATAAACAACACAGGAGATAAACGACATTCAATATTGAAGACATATAAAAATGAACGCATACAACACTGAAGACAAACAACACTGAAGACATATAACACTTAAAATAAATATTACTATTGTGCTATACTGATAATACTTGTGAAGGTTTTCTATATTTCAAGTCCAAGGGAGCATCATTTCCTCAGCATTCTTCAACTTGAAAGTCTCGAGATTCACCATGGCTGCCACCAAGTATGGACCCTCTCAGTGGGGAGAGAGTTTATTATGTTGGGGCCTTTTCGTGCTGCCTCGATGCTATGCAGGACTAAATCTCCGATTAAAATATGTCGGGGTTTTATCCTTCAATTATAGGGACGGATAATTCTTTGGACATATGTAGTAACCTTAAGCATCGCCTCGTCTCTTATTTCTAAAAGGAGGTCTAAGTTGTATTTAAGCTTTTTCTTGTTGGCATTAAAGTTAAAAGTTTGAACTCTATGACTTGGGACTCCAATGTCGACGAGAATAATAGCTTATGTGCCAAAGCATAGGTTGTACGAGGTTCCTTCTATTGGAGTTCTGGCCATGGTACGATAGGTCTAGAGGACATTTAGAAGTTCATCAACCTATTACCCCCTAGCCTTCTCTAGTCGTGTCTTCAATCCTTTCAATATAGTTTGATTAGTGAAACTCATTTGTTTGTTTGTATGAGAATGGACTACGGACTTATGTACCAATTGTATATGGAGGTCTTTATAAAATGTTGTAAAGACCTTTCCAGTGAATTATGTTCCGTTATTGGTGATAATTTTTTCTAGGATGCCAAAGTGACATATTATATTCTTCCATAAGAACTATTTTTCATTAGCTTCAGAGATCTTTGCCAAAGGTTTGGCCTCCACCCACTTGGTGAAATAGTCCATAGTCAAGGATGAACTTTCACTGTCTGATGGCTATAGGTAAGGGTCTCATTATGTCCATCCACCAATAAGCAAAAGGCTAGGGACTCTGCAATTCTGAAATCTTTACGGCAGGTAAATGGGTGAGGTTGGCATGTAACTGGCAATTATTGCACTTTTGTACGAACTCCAATGCATTCTACTTCATCGTGAGCCAATAAAACTCTTATCTCATGATCTTTTTGGCGAATACCTTTCCACCGAAATGCTCTCCATAAATACTTGAATGTACTTCCTAGAATGCATAATTTTCTTCTTAAGGGGGAAGACACTTGAGGTATGGCCCTGTGAATGCTCGCTTATATAACTCTCCACTAATAACAGTAAAGTTCACGGCTAGACTCTAAAGTCACATCGCCATTGGGTCTTCAGGAAGAACACCATATTGTAAGAAAGTTAGAATGCGATCGATCTAAGAAGCATATCTAAACTCATCAATTGATTGTATATCCCATGAACCCTGAACACTTAGAAAGTGGATCTCCTCGACACACTTTCTGAAAACATCACCTATTATAGAAGTAGCCAGTTTGGAGAGAGCGTTTGCTCGCACATTTTATTTTCAGAGGACATGAACGATTTGATATTTCATTATTTTGGCCAAAAAGGGTTTAACTATTTGGCAGTACTAGACATATAATAAATTATGGGTATCAAATTCTCCCTCCACCTGAGAGGCAGCTAATTGAGAATCATTGTGAATCATCAAGTCATGTACTTCGTAATCGATTTCCAGCCTCAATCCAGCGATCAGGGTCTCATATTTGGCAATACTATTTGTTCACAAAAACTTTAATCTAAGTCAGTATTCGAGTGTAATTTGTTGTGAGAAGATTAATAAGATTCCAACACCAGCATCAGAACTCCCATAAGCTCTATCGACATATAAGATCTAGCATGAGGAAGAAGGAGATATATCGAGTGGTTCGTGTTGAGCCTAGTAATTAGGTTGTTAAGCCTAAGTGAATGTCCCAAGGCTACCAAGAGGGGGGGGGGTGAATTGGTAGTTTAAAAAAAAGTTAAAATTTAAGACCCCTTTTTAAAAATTATTGAACCGAAATAAAATCTCTTTTAAATTTTGTAGAAAAAGGTTTTTCAACCAGAGTTTTTAAAACTGAAATAGAAAGTGCGGAAATGTAAAAAATAATAAAGTAAATGACACCAGATTCAAATTCTTCAAGCTCCACTAACCATTTGATCAATCTTCTAGATGCCTTAGGTTTTTGAAGAATACTTCTCAATGGTAGGTTTGTTTAGACCCTGATTGTATGTGCTTGGAAATATGGATGTAACTTTTTGGCTAAGAAGACTAACGCCAAGACTATCTTATAGACTAATGGGTAGCATGTTTTTATCTCAAAAAGTACATTGCTAATTAATAGATAAGGTGTTGAATAGTATCTAATACCTAGATCAAGACTGGGCTTATAGCTTGAGAGGAGATGACTATATACATGTACAACATTTTTCCTGGAATAGACTTTGAGAGTAGTGGAGGTGAGGCTAGATAAGTTCAGAGTTACTCAAAAGCCTCATGGCATTCATTATTCCACTGAAATCTTAATCTACAAGCACCTCTGAGGATCTTGAAGAAGTATAGATATTTGTTTCATGAGCGAGCTAGAAAATGAGAGAGTGCGACAATCCTTTCGTTTAATCTCTGGACTTCCTTGATATTTATCAGAGGTACCATATCCCTTAGGACCTAGATCTTCTCAAGATTGGCCTCAATCCCTCAGTGAATAACCATGAACCCCAAAAATTTTCTTGATGCAACACTGAATGTACATTTAGAGGGGTTGAGTCGCATGTTGTAAGATTAAAGGATGTAGAAGTATTATTCCAAGTCAGAGATATATTGGAATTTTTTAATGCTTTTAACTAGTATATTATCCATATACACTTCCATAATGTGCCCAATAAGGTTTTTAAAAATCTAATTCATGAGGCGTTGGTATGTTGCTCCAGTGTTATTGAGTCCGAATGGCATTACCAAGTAGCAGTACAATCCCTTATCTATTTGAAAAGCTGTTGTCTCCTCATCAGCAGGATTCATATGTATTAGATTGTATTTGGAATAGGCATCCATGAAGCTCAGCACCTGATGTTCGGAGGTGGCATTGACCAACTGGTCAAAATATGGGGAAGACAACATTGTCCTTGGGACATGCTTTGTTGATATCTGTATAGTCTACGCATATTCTCTAGGCTCCACTTTCCTTTTGAACCATGATTGCATTTACCAACCATGTGGGGTAGTGCACTTTCCTTATAAATCTAGCCTTCAAAGGCTTATCAACCTCCTGCTCAATTATCAGCTGACGATATAGTACAAAGTTTTGCTTCTTTTGGATTACCAGCTTGTACGCTAGGTTGACCTTGAGGGAGTGTATGATTACTTCAAGGTTGATTCCGGACATATCAGCCAAACTCCATGCAAATAAATCTTAATTTGTACATAGAAAATCTACAAATATTTTCTTTTCTTCATCTAAGAAAGCAATCTGATATGCATTATTCTTGAAGGGTGCTTATCTAATAAAGAGACACAAGTAAGTTCTTCTGCAAGGGAAGCCTGCAAAGGAATATCCTTACTTCAAAGATCAAAATCGTCGATGCTTAAGGAAACTGATGGGCGTGGTTGAGCCTATAGAAGATAGCATGATTGTGCCATTTGTTGACCTCCTCGTACTATGTCAATCCTTGCTGGGGTGAGAATTTTAATTTGAGGTGAGTGATCGAGGCGAAAATCTTAAAGATTGACTGGAGCGGTCTTCCAAAAATAACATTGTACGCCAATCATGATTTTACTATAATAAACTGGATGGAGTGTGTAGCCTGACGGGAGAATTCTTTAAGTATAATTGAAAGATTGATCATTCTTTCACTTGCATAGGTCGATTGTAAAATTCATATAATGGACCTGTGATCGATTGCAGCTTCTCTCTAGGGAGGCCCATGTTGAGAAAGTGGAGTAGAACATGACATCTACAGAGCTCCCATTATCAACCAAGATCCTCTTGACATTAAAGTATCAGTCACTAATTCCTGCTCTAATTAACAATGGGTCTTGATGAGGGGTCTTTATTCCTTTTAAGTTAGAATCATTAAAAGCAATTGAGTGATCGGTGCTAGACTTCTTTGATGTTGGATCTTTGATAGCTATAATCAAGACTAAATTAGGCATTATAGGGCCTCCAATAATGGTTTTAATTTCATCAACCACTTGACGATTGTTCGATGATTGCCTTTGATGTTAATTCAGCCCTAGTTGGACCATCCTCATTTAGAGCTGGTGGGTTCTAAACAAATTGTCAGAGATATCCTTATCAGATCAGCCTCTTAATTTCTTCCTTGAGCTGCCTGCATGCTTCAATAGTGTGTCCACGGCTATAGTGCAAGTGAAAATATTGCTCCAAATTTTTGACGTTAGGCTTCAAAGGATGTTATCACTTCACATTCTCGTTGTCTCATATGGTCATTAATATGTTTGCTCGAGATACATTAAGTGGCATGTACTCCTTTTCTTAGTAAGGCTCTCATCACGACTGTGAGGGTCGAGGGGACAGATTATAGTTTCCTTGCTTCTTCTGCTGTAATCCATCTATGGGGTGCTTTTATGATTCCCAATTATTTACTTAAATTGCTTCCTATGAGCATTAATAGCTTCATCATCAGAGATTTAGGCCTCTACGTGATGGATGATCCGCATATGAATGGATCATGTCTAACATGAGTGTTGTGTAGAATGAACCAAGACAAAGTCCTTCGAGAAAGAAACCTCTAAGTAACTCTGGATCTACCTCTGAAAATTTGCTGAGCCTTAGTAGGAAATTTTTTAAAGTACTCATTGAGGGATTCATTTTCATTTTGGCAAGTTACTGAGAGATGAGAAGAGTCTTTGACCATCCTCCAATTGACAACCAAATTATTCGACAAATAATTTGGCTAATTTGACGAATGTTGGAATGGTTCTGGTGAGGAGTGAATAGAACCATGTTCGAGCTTGCCCTTTTGAGGTTAGCTGGAAAGACCTGGCATAGGAGTGCGTTAGAGGCTCGCTAGATGTACATGATGGTTCTATAGTGATTGATATGTTCATACAGGTCAGATGTCTCGTCGTATGAATCAATGCTCAATAGTTTGAATCTTACAAGAATGAGGTGTTGAATGATGACTTCAGTTAGGGGTGATGACTCCTGAAAGTCCTGTTTGACCAAGAGATTGTCTTATATCTCCTGCGAGGAACTCCACTCAAACTATTTTTTGTAGTTCATGTCGTAGGGCATTACAAGGGAGTTCAGCAATGTGCGATTGGGCTAAGTCCTCAGGGACATCTCGAGGAATGCGAGGTTGGCGGCCGGCGCACGAAGGATGGATAGAGCTTGTTGTATGAACAAGCTCATTTTTTTGGATGTGTCGTAGGGCGCACTCTCGGTGGTAGAAGGGGAATCTCGACATGAAGATGTTCGGGTTGAACATCTTCGAGCCCTGATGGTCCTCGAGGGAGAAGAATATCTTCTTGTGGTGTTAGTGTCGGTCCTCGAGTCTCTCGCAAAAGTTGAAGAATCTCATTTTGAGACTCCTCCCTTTTTCTGATACGATCTTCTAGGGAGGGTCATGATGTCGCTTCCCTAGTAGGGTTTCGCCCACCAAGTGGAAAGAAGCAGATGCCTTACATCCCTGATTCATGGAAGGATTTCTGAATTGGTGTGAGTTGGAGCGAGAGGCTCCTAAGATGCGCTAGCTACGCCTGTTAGCCATTGGAGGAGTTCTTAAGATAGTGGGATTGAAGTTCTCACAAACAGCGCCAAACTGTTGCAAGCTAGAATATATGCGGCGATAGAGTTAGAGTCCTACGTCTTAGCGTAGCACGGATATCAAGGTCACACATATAAAACATAAGATCCTTTACATAGAAAATCCTATAAAGGAGAAAAACCATGGGGCGAGCCCCAGTTGAAAATGATTCCCTTAGAATTCAAGTAGATTATAGTGGGCTGACTCGTTCTTAAGGAAGATCAGATAAAAAATGTCAACTTTAAAGTTGAAATCTAGTGACAAACTAAAATGATAATCTGGCATAACTTAGTGGTCTGGCAGAAGTTAGGCGTGACTTGGAAATTCAGGTGTTAATTAGTAATCCAGTGAAACTCCGAGGTTACTCAGTGGTTTGGCGGAACTCCGAGCCTCAGGTGGTGGTCCGGCAAAAGTCCAGGCCTCAGGTGGTGGTCCGGCAGAAGTGAGGGCCTCAGGCGGTGGTCTGGCAAAAGTCCAGGCCTCAGGTGATGGTCCGGCAGAAGTGAGGGCCTCAGGTGGTGGTCTGGCGGAGCTTAGGGCCTCAGGTGTTGGTTCTATAGCGCTCAGGGCCTCAGGTAATGGTCCGGTGGAGTTCAGGACCTTAATTGATGGTCTGACAGAGCTCAGGGCATCAGGTGGTGGTTCGGTAAAGCTCAGGGCCTCGAGTGGTGGTCCGACGGAGCTTAGGGCCTCAAGTTGGGGTCCGACAGAATAATGACGTTAGGTGGTGGCCCGGCAGAACTCAGTCGGTGGTCGAGGAGGAGCAAGGAGGCAAGAGCGATCTCCGATCTCTCTCTTAATCCTTTGGCTTAGGGATCTTATTTCAAGAGGGAGGAGAGGTCTATTTATAGATTTCCTAGAGTGACATGGCCCGTAAATAGTAGGAGAATCAAGGGCAAATGGGTAGTGGTTTGAATGGATGGCCGATGTAAAATCCCTTGATTGTGGAGCGTTCGTTAGGCATTTGAAGGTCTTAGTGATGTCAGAATTCTGTGATCTTGGGCTCGTTGGATTCCTCTCGTCAAGCCGCTCGACGAGACTATAAGCATGTGACATTTGGAAATCATTTGTAATCCAAATTGTTGTTTGAACTTTCCAACAGCGCTTCAAATCAACGATTCTGACCCATTTGGGCTCGAATTGAGTCAAATTTTGTGTCATTTAGTTCATATTTCTGAGACGTTCAGTTCAATTATAAGTTTGCTGAAATTGGAGTCGGATGGTCCCAATTTTAATTCCGAAAGTTTCCAACTTGATTTTGCATCAATATTCGTGCCCGAACAAAATAGTTTTCTAACGATGTATCAATTAGTCCTACACATATTTTCAATAATTTTAGGTATTTCCTTTACTCTCCTTCCTAAAATTAATGAAAAATATAATATCTCCCATTTTAATGAATTTAAAAAGTCTAAATTTAAGTTTTTGATTCTTTTAAAGTTAAAAACAAAAATTTAAAAAGAATTTTTAAAATAATATTTTTGAATAATCATTACCTCCATTATAATAGCTCAAACATTAATAAAACTAGTGTAATTGCGTTTGCACAAAATGCAAGTTGATAGAATTTTAAAAATTAATGAGAAAATATTTTATACATGTTAATAGAATTTCCAAAATTAATAAAATATATTTAGAAGAGCAAATTAAAAATTTTGAAACAAATGAGCGCAAAAATAAATGAAAATAATATTCTAAATTTTGGTAATAAAATATCACAACTCTTGGTATT
>NW_021319231.1:0-4216 GCF_001605985.2 Dendrobium catenatum
AGAGTGGTTAATTTAAATTATTTTATAAAAATATATATTTAGAATTGGTACGTCCTCAAAAAATTATCTTGATCAAGGACAAATCTCAAGAAAAAGTCAAATTGGAAACTTTCAAAATTAAATTTGGGATCATTCGAGCTCCGATTTTAGCAAAGCAAACTTACAGTAGAATTGAACATCTCGAGAATACAAACCCAATGACACAAAATTCGACTCAATCCGAGCCTAAATGGGTCCAAACCAAGGACCATAAGCATTGTTGGAAGGTTTGAACCACAATTTCATTTACCAAATGGTTTTCAAATATGACTTGCTTATAGTCGAGTCGAGCGGCTTGACGAGACGAATCCAACGAGCCCAAGATCACTGAATTCTAATATCAATAAGAAATTTAAATCCTCAGCAAAAGGTCCACGATAAAGGGATTCAACATCAGTTGTTTATCCAAACCACTCCACATTTATCCTTGATCTTCCTCTTATTTGTGGGTCATACCACTCTAGAAAACCTATAGATAGACCCCTCCCTCTTGAAAAGGGACCCCAAGTAAGAGAGCAAGAGAGAGACCGGAGATTGCTCTTGCCCTTTAACTCCTCCTCGACCACCGCTCGAACTTCCACTGGACCGACGTCAGAGTTTTGTCGGACCACCTTGCAATGTCTAGCTTCCGCTCGATGCTGGAGTTCTATGACACCACCAAATGACGACGGAGTTCTGCTGGACCACCACCCGATGTCGGGCATCCGCTCAATGCCGGAGTTTCGCCAAACCACCGCCTGACACCGGAGTTTCATCGGACCACCGATTGATGCTGAAGTTTTACAAAACCGCCGTCGGACCCTCGACTGAGGCACGAACATTTTGCGAACCACCGCCTTATGACAACGGTCTTTCTGACCCTTGTCGCCTACCGACTACGGTACTTCCGACCTCCGTCGCCTACAACAATCTTCCGAACTCTATTGCTAGGCAACGATCTTTCTAACTCCTGTCTCTTATCGACTATGGTCCTTCCGCCCTCAGTCATCAAACAACAATCTTTCTAACCACTATCTCCCATCGATTACGGTCCTTCCGACCTCCATCGCTAAATAGTGGTCATTCTAACAATGGTCTCCCGCTGACTACGATCCTTCTGACTTTCATCACCAGGCAACATTATCTCTCGCCGACTATGGTCCTTCCTACCTCAATCGCCAAACAACAGTCTTTCTGACCCATGTCTCCTACTGACTACGATCGTTTTGACCTTCATCGCCAGACAACGATCTTTCTGACCACTATCTCCCATCGACTACGGTTCTTCCAACCTCCCTTGCCAGACAACGGTCTTTCTGACCGCTGTCTCATGCCAACTACAGTCCTTCTGATTTCCATCGTCAGACAACGGACCTTTTGATCACTATCTCTCGCCGACTACAGTCATTCTGACATTTGTCACCTACTACGATCCTTCCGACCTCCAAAACTAGACAATGATCTTTTTAACCCTTGTCTCCTACCGACTAAACAAACATGTCAATAATGATTCTTCCAATTTTTATCATGTAATGCATTATATATAATGTATATCTATTATATCAAGCCAAGGCCTTCCCTCTAATGAATGGGCATCATTTTGTAATCGACTACAAATAATAGTGGATTCATTCAAATTAGGCCAGGCCCCTTGATTTTTTCTCCTTTTTAGGGGTTTCCACGAAAAAAATATGGTGTCGCTTATGAATACTACACCCTCTCCTTTATCTATATGTGTGTTGGATCTTCGTAGAACGTTAAGACGTTAAATTTTATACTTCTCTACCGCCGCAAATATTCCAAGATGCAACAAGAATAGATTTGTGTAAAATTATATTATGATATATTATTTAGTCAACTAAGTAAATTATTGTATGTTATTTTGTACATTTATATTGACAATAAAATATTTAAATCATTTTTATTATAATTAAAATAACATAATGATTTAGTCAACAAATTTTTAATAAGTTTGTTGCGGGATATAATATACATTGCAATAGTGTTAGAAATTTTTGTCTTAACATTGTACATATATACAACAGAAACAGAAGAAAAAAGTAACACAATATTTTTTACGTAGAAAATCCTGAAAGAGGGAAAAATCAAGGGGTCACGTCCAATTGAAATGATTACACTAGTGATTGATTAGATTACAAGTGGCTAATCGTCCCTGAAATTGAGGATGATCAGATTACAATAATCAACTATCGGGTTGAAATCCTGTTACTAAGGGAGATTGGAAATCTAACGATGTTTGGTGGTTGAGCAGAAATCCAGCTTCAATTAATGGTCGGGCAAAACTCCGACGTTAGTCAGTGGTCGGGCAAAACTCCGGCGTTAGTTGGTGGTTGGGAAAAAGTCTGGCATTGTCGGCTGCCGTGTGGAAGTCTGGCAGTGGTCGAGGAGAAATCTAGGGTCAAGAGAACTCAAGTTTCTCTTCTACCTTCTCTTCCTTGTCTTCTTTCATGGGCCTCTCTCATGAGAAATGTTATAGTTTTCTGAGAGTGATGGGGCCAATAAATAGAAGGAAAATCAAGGATAAATTGACAGTGGTTTGAATGGACGACCAATGTTGAATCCTTTGATCATGTATTGTCTATTGGGCATTTGATTGTCTTAAAAATATCAAAAATTGGTGATCTTGGGCTCGTTGGATTCATCTAGTCAAGCTGATTCGATTATAAGCATATCACATTTGGAAATCGTTTGTTAATCCAAATTATGGTTTGAACCTACAAAATGCACTTCTGGCCTTTGATTTGGATCTATTTGAGCTTGGATTGGGTCAAATTTGGTGTCGTTAGGTTCGTATTTCCGAGACGTTCAATTCTACTATAAGTTTGCTTAAATCGGAGTTTAGATGGTCTCCAATTTAAATTTTGAAGTTTCCAACTTACTTTTGCATCGAGATTCATGCCCGATCAAGATAATTTTTTAAATGATATATCAAAGTTTAAGACTAATATTTAGGTTTAATCTCTATTTTAAACTAGTTGTTTTAATATATATATATATATATAATATATAAAATAATATATATATTATATAATATAATAATAATATAATATACTAATAGTATATTAATAATGAGCTTATATAATAATCACTAATTTATTAATTATTCCGGTTCATTACAATGAGTTTGTTTTTATACTTTCTATACTAACTTTTTATTTTTTTAAATTAAGGTATGTTAAAGGTCGAAAAACCCGAATATAAATTATTCCTGTTTCATAATGTAAACCTGTAAATGATAATTAAATAATAACTTGTAAATTATATATACCATCAAAAATTGTCTTGATCAACACAAATCTCGAGGTAAAATTAAATTGGAAACTAAATGTAGGACACTCCTAACTCTGATTTCAGCAAACTTATAGTTAAAATGCGAAAACAACACCAAATTCGACTTAATCTATGCCCAAATGAGTGCAAATCAAAGACACAAAGCACATTTAGAAAGGTTAAACTATAAATTGGATGACCAAACTGTTTTTAAATGTGACATGCTTATAGTCAAATTAAGCGGCTCGATGAGACGAGTCCAACGAGCCTAAGATCCTTGAATTTTTGTCAATACTAAGGCACTCAAATCATTGATAAATAGTTCATAATCAAGGGAATCAATATCACCCAATCATCTAAAACACTCCCAACCTATTCTTGATGCTCTTATTATTTACTTGTCATGCCACTACCCAAAAATTATAAATAGACCTCCCATTATTCACAAAAGAGAAAAATTAGAAGGGCGGAAGGAGAGGAAGAATAGAGAAATTTAAGATTTCTCTTGCCACCAAGCTACTCCTCGATCACTGCCTGGACTTTGTCAGACCACCACTCATAGCCGGATTTCCGTCGGACTTCTGCTAACGTCAGACTTCCGCCCATCGTCAGATTTTGAAAGAGATGAAGAAGGAAGATAAATATGAGATTTCTCTTGCCATCAAGCTCCTCCTTGATCATCGCCCAAACTTCTGTCAAACCACCGGCCGCCGCTGGACTTTCAACGGATCACTACCCATCGTCGGATTTCCATCAGACTTCTGCCCGACACCAGACTTCCATCCATCGTCAGACTTTTGCCGAACCACCGCCCGTCATCAGTGTTCCACAAGACCACCGCTTATCATCGGACTTCCGTCCACCGCCGGACTTCCACCGTAGCACCGCCTGTCACCGAACTTTCGTC
>NW_021319231.1:9680-17574 GCF_001605985.2 Dendrobium catenatum
TGATTGTGAATGGCACCAACACAAACAGTTCTCTTTGCAAATATTATTCTCGTCATCCATTTGCTTCCCTCGCATATCAGTGAAGCCAATCATTCTGCAAGTTATGCGTCTCGTCACAATATTCATAGCGGAGAGTATTGTTCCTGAATACTTTTTTGCGTCCCTCTCTCCACTCTAGTACGCCGTCTCGATATTGATCCTCTGCCAGGGTAGTTAATGCTGCTCAAGCTGAACCTCTCTCATCCAGGCGAAGTATAGGTTTCGGGATATCTCCCCTCGGCTTGTCTTTCTCTCTACCATGCGTTATTGTCGATCACTATGATGTTGGAGTAGGGAGCACACGTTCTCGCGTCGCCACTAGTGGTGGACCCAGCTTCACGACGACGGTGATAAATCCGGGTGTAGTACCGCCTATATCGGTCCGTCCGCTGTGATCTGACTCGGTATCTGGTGGCTGCTCGTCGTAAGACAGCCGTGAAGGCGGTCTACCAAGCCGCAACTATCTCATCCAGGCGTTTCTCAGACACCAGCGTGCGCCGCCCAAAGTGCCTCACAACTCCGGTCCATCCCCGCTAGCCTGCACGCCTTGCTGGTTGCATCTTACCGAGCCGCGGGCTCTGATACCAAACTGAAGCGGGTATGGCTGTGGTAGAAGCAGGTTTAGGCAATAGCAAAAACAATCAAGGGCAATAGGAAACAGTAAAAGGCAACAGCCGAAAGTATATTTTATCAAACTGGTTCATTCTTCTTCTCATTGAGAAGATAAACGATAAGCTAAACTATACATGGAAAAGGCCAGAAGTGAAAAATACTGTGCTCAATCTACTTAAGGGTAATAGAGATAGTGGACTAACGAAAAAAGCTTTGCAGAAATACATAAAAGTAAAAAGGGTAGTGTGTTATCATGATTAGGCCATCCATTTGGGTCCCCATGGTGGATCTGATGCACCGCATCGATAGAAGAGATGAGTTAATATGACATAGTAATTAGCTGATGATAAATATTGTTCATGTAATTACTATTTGAATATTGCCTTTGCTGAATGAGAAACCAATGGTCAACAAGAGGCTGAGTTGGTCTAATTATTTTATTTTTTTTTTTTGTCTCCTCGGTGACTTTGCCAAGAAGATTCAGATGAAATCAAAAGCCTCATTCACATGTGAAAGTTTTAGTTTATGTTGCAACCAACCCACTTTGGCTTCGTTTTAGACTGACTTTCTTATTGTTTTTTTTAAAGCAGTAGAAGTGAACTTCTTAAAGCTATGCAGAAAGTGACTTCTTTCGTAAATTTTTTTTAAAAGCGGCGAAAAAATAGTGACCCAATGATGGTTTGTGATTGTGATATAAATATAACATAATAAGAAAATTGTCCTAAACGAAGCCTTAATATAGTGTATTAATTGGTGATAGGCTTTTATCATTACGATGATTTGACGGTGTTTGTCGTCTTGGAATCATCATCCTAGCACTAGGTAAAAAAGTTATCTTTTTAGCCTCAGTTAGTAGCAGCGGTAATAAGAGCCGGCTGCTAAAAACTTATTATTGGCACTCGGTTAAATCGGTGCGTTGTTGACCTCTTTTTTTGGCATCGGTCACTTTACGCTATATAATTCTTGCATTTTGTAGATTGATCCACCCTTATGTATGTTACATCGTTGTGGGGCTGTGAAGCGTCACCTTGCCGTATGCTATCTGGCTGCTCTCTCGAGTTCTGTACCCATTCCTCATCATAATAGGATTGTATGTTTCTTCATTGAGAATTCACATAGGGTGTTGGTTCCTCACCATCCACTATGACAAATTCATTTCCATGTCAGAGTATTAGTTTTTATCAATATATTATACTATGAGTTGCGTTTCTTCCCTAGGGAGTTTTCGTCACACTCTAGAAATTCATCGAAATATTTTGTACTTCTAAATATTTTTCCTTCCGCAATAAATTTCATTCAATGTTTTCGTTATTCAATTGTAGTGTTCTCCTTTTCTCATTCCTTCAAGAAATTCTTCTCCCCTTCTATTTTTTGAATCACATCTATTACTCTTTTCTCCCAGTACTCGGATCTCCAGAACGACTGACGCCCGCATGAATTGGATTTCCGGTCTTTCTTTGATTAGTTCGTACACGGGTGAGACTTTTCTTCGTGATTTAGTGGGCATGTGACCAATCGAAGTTCAGTTCTCTCTTTTTGGAGAGGTAGTGGAGAAGTGACGAGATCCCTCCTGGAAGTGCAAATCTCCCGGAGTGTGAGTCTATCTCTGGGGAAGGAGAGTTCTGATCATTGATAGGTCCTTTTATTCTCCTGGGAGGACCTCATATCTTTCTGAGGCCTTGTTCGTATAAATTCACTATCGCGGGACGATACGATGCCAGTGGAGCCTCACCCGAGTGTTGCAACGTCGTTCCGTGCCGATATACATATTCTTACTTCTCTTACTTTGCATTTATTTTCATGTTCACGTACAGAGGTCATTTTTTGCATCCTCTCACTAGATTTGTATTTTTTCCTTTCTCACCTGGGTATCCTTTCATTATCTGTGCAGGATTCCCTGGAAATCTTATCATATATTTCAGATTGTAGTCTACAGTCCGTATGTATTTCAACTACTTGTGATAATCTATTTACTGTCATTTCTTTCTTCTTATTTCATAGCCTGACATAAAGGACAGAGCGCTCCTTTGGACAGAGTTTCCTTCCTTGTTCTCATTCTAACCAATAGAAGACCTGAATATTAGATATTTATGTATCATTATATTTTATCTTCCAGATCCTTTCTTCCAGTTACAGATTCTTATAACAGAAATCCTGTGAATATCTATTCTCGAGCAGACAGTATGAAATATTATCTAACGGAGAGACTTTTGCTATTTTATACATTTGTAGGCGAATTGATGTGTGCGTGGTTCAAGAGAACGTACGAATACCCTAATATAAAAATATTCACTTTATATGCATACACATCCAGTAGTAGCATTTCTTTTGACCCACTTTCAAGTCAAGTAAACTTGTCCGAGTGGCAATACATTTGCTCAAGACATCTTTGGGCAAACAAGTACAGATTTTGAGAGAGAGTAATGGTAAATTAGGATGTATATGTTGATGCTGAGATAGCACTCACAGGAGCTCAGTCACAATTACATAGTTCCTTTAACTCAGTCCTGAGAGTCTTTTCGTCTTCCACGATGAGCAGAAGCCATTTCAGCATCTGTATTTTTTAACTCAGGTCGCAAAGATTACACCTCGCGAGTTGTATACTAGTTTCCGGTAAGGTTGTTATGAGGCATGATTACACCACAAGTTGATTCTTCCAATCAAGACTCCACAAATCCTTGGTTCGCGAATGAGGTTGGTGATGACTATGGGCCCTGTGCATAACAAACAGTAGCATCGAACTAATACTACTTAATAATTCCACCACATAGTGGAAGCAGTCAGAAAACGAAGTAGCAAGTAGATCGATTGACTCCTTGGTCATGACACTTGTCACACTGATGTATTCTAGCTTTTATGAGGTAAAAATGAGAGAGTGGTGCTTCAATTACTGAGCATGGCCCTTTTCCAAGCATTCCTTCCGCGATTCACAGGAACTCTGATGGAGAGGAGCGGCTATTTCTCATAACATGAACTCTTGGCCTATGAGAATGAGCAGCGATTCGGCCAGCAGAGAGTCAACAAAGGCACAGACAATCACCACATTGAGGTATTTCTTGGATGGTCCACGCGAAGGACTCCTGCCAATTTCCCGGTCTCAAATACACAGCGTTAAGCCTCAGTCTATTGGGATCCTGCGCCTCCACATTGTTTCATTTCCTGCGGAGAGAGATGTATGGCGTTGCTCTCTCATTAAGCAAGTCGCAAATCCTAGCGAGTGAGAGAGCACCTCTGGAGAAGGCCACCACTGCGGTTATGTAACAGGAAATGCTGATAACCACTCCAGCCATATTCTCACACACTAGTAATGTCCAAAATGCGAGAATGGATCTCTCTTGCTACCCATAAATCACACAAAATATATACGAACGACGACACGACGCAAGGCAAACATTAGCGAGCACACCTTCCGAGAATATTATTATCTGACACCTCAATCTAAAATAACTGCTCAAGAAGTACGCTACTCATGGTCCACCTATCGGGTAGAGATAAGATCCAAAGATTTTTTCTTGAGCGATCCATGTCTTCGAGAAACAACATTCCAACATATTATAATTTACTTGAATGACGTCATCAACTCGTTGAAAGCAGTCTCTAGAATTTGCTCGAGTACGATTTATATTTTAGCTGCTACTATAAGACAGTTCTCTTCGAGCCATTTTTCTCCATTCCAACTCTTCCGTCATTCTCCTTGGGCCCATTATCGAGAATCGAAAGGTGAGCTCCTAGGATGGCGTACAAATAGAAACGAAGAACTCCCCCAGCGGAGGTCGCCAGAAGAATCTGTGGGCTCCAACACATAGACCTGATTCCTCACCGGGGGCGTCCTGCCCCCCGGCCCCCCCATATTCCCTCTCTCCCGCCGGCCCAAATACCCCTTCCCCGCTTCTTCTTATTCGGCGAGGGAGTTTTTCACTGAACTAAGTTTCCCGAGAGCCTGAAATTTTTGAAGAGGCGTCAAGATGGGTTTGTCAGATAATTGACAACAACACCCAGATAAGTTCGCCCTCATTTTTGTGGGACTTTATAGATATGCAGAGTTATCGGTATTTTCCTACCTTCATTCGAGGTTTCGCAACGAATGCCCAATAGGTCACCGTTTCACGAATTACCCCCACACTCCACACTTTTCTCACGAAGGGAGACTTTGTCCGCACTTAAGCTAGTCATCGATCAAGAGAGTCATCATACGAGATCTACGTCGCAGACGCCGGTCCTTCGGCAATCACCGAGCTAGTATCACTTCCACGCAATGGTTTGGGTATTGAAAAGTTTGCCGATTGAATTTGGGTATTTGTTATACACGGTCTATAGATCACGTGTAAAACAGTAGAAACTAATTTAGAGCCATCTCCCGTCCACTTAATAATGCGGATTATAGGCTTGAGTGGGGAAGAGTGGATGATGATGTTGATTCTCTTCATCTAAGATTTCCATTGCTTAATCACTACCGCGGCGCCATCAGTCGCCCTCACTGGTCCTACATGTAGTCTTACAGGAAGGGTAATGTCGACCCAACCTACAGAAACTCCCAGGAACCCTTTAGAGTTTGGCATATGCGCATGGGTTTAGTGCTTCGAGTTCCTCAACGGATGAGCACCATTGTAATGACCCAGAGGTCGGTTTAGAAATGTATTGTTCTTATAGTGAGATATCAAAAGGCTCTTCGAAACTCACTCAAGCGTGATCAAGAGGGCTTATTCTTGTGCATTCATGTCTAACACTATGTCTGTATTCATCACATTCCCTAGTCATGATTACTAACGTACATTAGTTTTCGTTCCAAAAAGGGAATTTTGAAACGTTCGATAGTTTTACAGGAGCGTATTTTGATGGCTCTGGCCATAGATACGTGTCGATATATTCTGGTAGTTAAGTCTCATTAGTTACTGGCGACAAAATCACTCACAGATTCGAGAGTGCAGCCCCTGGGTTCAATTAATCCGGAGTTGTTTTGAATGCCTGTAGTGTCGTAGTGTGGCTGGACGAGACGAGACTTTAGCGTGTTTATAAAGTAGAGGGCAATGTCACAGATACCAAACAGAACCATTGATATCTCATTATGAGGGCCAACTTTCATAGATTGTTTTTATTCTATTCTCGCAGAAATGGATGGATCTCTTTATGTGATAGTTTTCTCGCGACTCTTCGACTATATTGTTTAGTGGAGCTACTTCTTGATGAGAACTTAGAAGTTAGAATATTTTTGTAACTTCTAACGCATAGTTCCCTGTACAAATTATTGTCTTTGTGTGGCGGATTTAGAGCAGTTTTTGCTTCTCGAGATTGCTTCATTTGATGATCACTATTTCACTATATCATACTTGAGAATATGTCTGATGTAGAGAGAGAGGCTTTTTATTGAGAGTTTAGTCTTTGATGAGGATGTTTTTTTGTGTGACATTTTTAGATAGTGAGTTTCGAAAGAAAGTGTCTGATGTTGAAATGTTAAACTTTGATGAGTGCTCTGTGTATGAGTGAATTGGATAATATTTCGATTGATAATATTCATCCCTCAACCGATTAGAATTTTTATGTCAATTGTACTGACAATATCTACGGAACCTATCATCGGATGATTTTGTGTCGCGATGAGATCTTAATCAAATATATGGATGAAGGCCAATTTCTTGCCAGTTTTTATTGGATTCGTTATACCTTGTCTAATCTCTGTTTCGGGTTTGACCATGTAGGACTCTTTGGTCCTTGTATAGTTGTAAGTGCTTTGAGCTCTTTGGGAGTGATTCTTATTGATTTTAGGCTTTGAGGCCTAAATATGATGTTTTAAAACATAATATTCTGGTCGTCACGGCCACATATTTGCTTAATGGTTCGAAACCCGTCAACTCTATGACCCGTATAGGAGGATCGGGTTCGAACTGAATTCACTTGTCAACCCGCCAGCATCCCTAGACGTCACGTTGTACCAATAACACGCTCGGCGGGCCCATGCGGGTTTAATTATTTTTACCCATTTAGTGTACCTTATGTGTATACAATTTATAGTATGAGTGAGGGGTTTTGAAATATTGACGCCTTCTGTCTGCTTGTACAAATGTTGCAGATCCGGTGGCGTGGCGTAGCAGCTTTGAATGGAGTTATGTCGGCTGCTTCTACAGGTATGACTGTCCGTGCACTAATTTGTTGATTTTTGTAGCGGATCATAGTGCACTAACTAATCTCCTGCCTTGGTGTAGATGCTTGCATCCATTGTTTCTGTATCGAATCCACCCTTTCACCAATCTCGGGTGGTCCACTGATTGTACTCTTTTGTAGAGGATGGGTCTTTGATTGCTGGTCTCCAATATTGCCATCTCAATCAACAGGCATTTTTATTTAATTGGAGATTCCAATAGTGCATACAGGAAGGATACCCATGCATTCTGCAATCATTCAATGTTCTTAATTACTCCTGATCTCGTAGAGATTATTGTAAGAGTTCACTATATTATTTACTTGCATGCATTGAGGTCTCGTAGTGTGCTTGTTTGTATCTTGAGGGTGTTGCAATATCCTTCCTATGAGAATTTGTGGGTGCTCGCATTTGTTGTATATTTTCATCTGCTTGTAGGTGACATATGCATTTATTTTTCCATTGTCTTGTGATAGGATATATAAACATCCTAACACTTGTGGTAGACTCTTTGTATTCTCCTTGCAAACTACATGTTGTGTATACAGTGGATCTTATACAAATGTCCGTCGGCATATGCACATACTATGTGTCGTCCGCCTCTACTTGTGAACTTTTCATGTTGCATATTTGATTATTATGATTTACAAAAGTCTCTTGCATTTACTTGACATTGAACTGTTACTTCTTGTGGTCATGCCACTTGATGGTTCTTGCATCTTGATCATCAACGAGTTGTACTTGGAATTTTAGCTTGAGTTGGAACCCTTGTATTGGCCTGAGTAGAGGTCCAATTTTAAGTTCTTATTCTACTTGATTCATTTAAATTCAAGTATTGTACGAGTCCCCTGTGGTTCAAATCAAACTCAAGTATGAGTTTTCTCAAGCCCAGTTCAAATCAAGTTATACTTCAATTCGAGTTCAAGTCCCTTATCAAGTTTGAGCTGTTTGCTTAGGCATGTATGTCAATTTTATTGAATTGCAGCCTTTATCATTACTCACTTGAGTTATGCTTAATTTTCAAGTTCACAAGTCCACAGTTCATTTTTGTTTGAATTCAAATTCTCGTTCTTGCTCAAATTGTTCAAGTCAAGACCTTCGCATGAG
>NW_021319232.1:0-10795 GCF_001605985.2 Dendrobium catenatum
CTTGTAGAATTGAAGTAGGTAATCCTTCAGAATTGGTAATTTTTTCATTACTCTCAGAATTAACTTTGTCAGCTTCACCAATATTTGAAATGCCATTGGTGGAGATTTTTTCAATGGGCTTTAGAAAAGAAGGGGATGCTTCAAGATCATTACCGAACATACCAGAATTTTTTGACATCTTCAAATTAGCCTTGGATGTCATGATTACATTCTTACCCTTGCCTATTACCTTAGGCTCCTTCATTTCTAGAAATCATCCTTCGTTGATAACCAGATTTGTGCCTCTAACTTTACTTCTGTTGTTCAAATTCGGAAGTCCATCACCGAAAGCAGGCGGCGACGTGAGAAAAGATTTATGATTTGATAATGACGTCCTAGCAGATGGACGACAATCTTCTTGTCTACTTCCGATCATCGGATGTCGGCGATCATCCTATTCCATTCGATCTCCGTTAATCCCGCGGAGATCGAAATTTGAAAAATTCCGTTGAAATGCCCAACTTTCTCAGAGTTTCTCTCACTTGAAAGAACTTAGAGTTTGGTTCTAAGTTCAATAACCCCATGTAACAGTAAGTAGAAGTTTTGAGGAAACTTCAAATTACTACACATGAAGGAAGAAGTGAAGTTTGTTTGTTGACTTTGTGTTTCAATAAACAAAGGAGGGGAAGGAACCTAGGATTTGGTCCTAGGATTAAAGGCCACATGTAACGATGTGTTAAAAGACTTGAGAAGCCTTAGAATATCTTGCATGAGAAGACATTTGTTGGTTTTATGTTCCAACAAATGAGGTTGAAGAACTTGAAAGTTGGTTCCAAGTTTCATCTAATTCATAGGATGGTGTGTTTGGAGCTTTGAGGAAGCTCCTAATATCATGCATGAAACTGAAGGATAATCGTTTGATGATTTTGTCTCAACAAACGACGGATAAGTGCTTAGAATTTGTTTCCAAGATCCAACAATCATGTAATGACGTTTATTTGGAGCATTTGGGGGTTCCAAATTATCATACATGAGAGGGAGGGGGTAATTATTTGTTGATTTTGTGGCTCAACAAACAAAGGAGGAAGCTTAGGACATGACTCTAAGCTCCAAATGATTCATACAATGATATTTTTAGAGATTTGAGAAATCTCAAATAATCATGTATGATGTAAAGATAGATGTATGTTTGATGCTTTTTTTTTTGTCTCAACAGGAGGGGTGGATGGCTTGGAGTTTGGTTCCAAGCTGCAACGATTCACATATAAGACATTTAAAGCCTTAAAGGGGGCTTCAAATATTATACATGAGGGAAATGTTTGTTGATTTGGTGCTCCAACAAACAAAGTAGAAGAGTTCAAAACTTGGCTTCAAACCCAAATGATTCATGCAATGATATGTTTGGAGTCTTCGGAAATTTCAAATAATCGCGCATGAAGGAGATGTGTATGTGAAAGAGAGTTTCTCTATCCTTCTATGAATATATTGGATCCACCTGAAGAAGGGAACCATACACCTAAGGCTTTGGAAAGGACTCCTAAATCAATTTTGGCATGATTAGGAGATTTGGATAGAGACGTTCATTTGTTACTTTCATGTTTTGACAAATGAAGAATTGACTTAGGATTTGGTCCTGAAGTCTTAGTGATTTGCGTAACGAAATATTCAGAACTTGAAGAAAGATCCAAAACAAAATTACACTCGAGGAGGAAAGAGTGTTTGAAAGAAAGCTCTTTATATTTGTTAGAACTCATGCGATATAGAACTTAGAACATACAATCATTGGCTTTGGGGGACCCTAGGTCTCACTAAGTTTCAAATATTTTACCTCGCCCGGTTGTTACAGCGCAAGCTACAATCCACTCGCTAGTCAAGGAGAGAAAGTGTGATGTCCAAGCTCCTAGTACTGTCCAAGCTCCTATCCAAGCCCCAAGGTCGCTGTCCAAGGCGCTTCGGAAGTCGCTACTACTGTCTAAGTCGCTTCGGGTGTCATCGTTGCTATCCAAGATGCTCCCAAGCCTCCAAACCGCTATTAGGGAGGTTTCGAAGGCTTCCCTTGCTGTTTGGAAGCTTCCGACAGCTCCCACGACCTCTACGAACTCGCCGGAGTTGAAGAAGGAAGAGGGAGTGAAGCCTCTTTCTAGACGAAATGTTGTAGAAGTCTGGACCTGGACGGAGTTGGAGTCTCTGAATCGGATGGAAGTTTCGCGTGTAGGGCTTGAGGCTTTGAATGATCCGACGAGCAAGCTAGGCAGACCTGCTAGAAGATTCGGTCGAAGGCCTGGTCGGGGTCTGAAGGAGGTTCCTCACGCGAACAGGGGTTTTGGATGCAGGTGAAGGTCGTGAACAGGCGCCTGGAGCGCAGGCAGGAGTTTCGTCTGGACTTCGCTCGCTCTCTCTTTGTCACGACCCGGCCCGGTGAGCTCGTATAGACAAGCCGGGACGACGTAGAATTTTATAAAATTTATTACGTTGAATTCCAACGACTTTGACATTTTACCTCATTTAGTCGCGGCGCATCGAAATGCGTGCTACTCATACGATCAACAGTTTTCGGATTTTACACTCTTGCTTTTGCTCAGGACGGATAGACATGGGGTAGCCGAATGGCTTCCCCCTCTCTTGTTCGTTCTCTTTGAGACACACGCACGGAGCAAGGAATCGCCCAAGTCGCCCTATGCCGCATCCTAATTGCGCGAAACGAAGAAAATTCACTTGAGTGGATTCTCTGCGGGATTTGCACAAAATTGAGCGGGATTTTAGATGAGATCTCATCCCTTGATCTCAAATTCTGATTTTAGGGCTTAATCTAGCCCAAATTGACTGATTTGGACTAAAATTGAGCTCGAACTGGACTCAACCTAAACCGATTGGGTCGGTTTCGGTTCGATTGGGTCCGATCAGGTCCGATCGGGTCAATTTCATGAAATTAAACTTGAATCGGCATTGAATTGCGTTGAATTTGTTTCGACTAGGCTCGATTTGATTCGATTCGAATTGATTTTGGGTCGATTCAATCGATTTGATTTTAATGTTATGAAATTGAGTTTAATTTGATTAAAATTTGATTCGGGTCAATTTTAATTCGACGAAGTTCGATCGAGCGCGATCAAGCCCAATTGGGTTCGAATCGGCTTGATCCGGGATGAATCGGGCTCGATGCAAAATTATTCGTCTGCAACTATGCTGCCACTATCAAAATTATTCGTCTGCAACTATGCTGACCCTCATCCCAAATAGGATGAGGGTCTGAGAAAGATCAAAACCAAGTTGTTGCAGGACCCAAATAGTCATCCCAGTTACACGCTAAGGGAGCCCCAACTACTATATCCGGGGCGATTCGTCTTACCAAGTGGTACATTCCCAAGCTGTTGCAGAAGTTTATGGTAGCTCAGTTGAAGGACATTCATGATTTCAGAAAACCTACAGTTGGTTGTCCGCAAAGAGTTATATTGGGTAGGGATGCACTGAGATATGATGTGTGCCAGCGGCATAAGTACTTGGTTATGACACCAGGAGGATTACTACAGCCTCTAGCTTTATTAGAAAGGGTGTGGGAGGAGGTGATGATGAACTTCATCAAGGGGTTACAGCGTTCAGAGGGATTTTTTCTGATACTATTATTTGTGGATCGTCTGAGCAAGTATGCACACTCATCTTTATGAATTACCCTTACACCTTGTTCTCTATGGTTATTTCTTTCATATGGGAGGTGGTGCACTTACATGGATTTTCAAAATATATTGTGTTAGATACTGATAATGTGTTAATTAGTCATTTATGAAAGGAGTTGTTCTGCTTACAGTATATAGTCCTGAAGAGGAACACGACATACCATCCCCAGACAGATGACCAGAAAGAGATTATCAGCAAAAGTATGGAGACCTATTTGTGATGCTTTCTATCGGATATGCCAAAGTGTTGGGCAAAGTGGATTTCTTGGGCCGCATATTGATACAACACTTCGTACCATTTAGCGGTATAGATCACCCCTTTCAAGATTCTCTATGGGAGAGATCCACCTCATTTGATATAATATGGGCATAACACCACCTGTTTCTTATGTAGATTAGTATTTAAAGGAGATGGATAGAATATTAGCAGAGCTCAAGGGATATTGGTTGAGGGCCCTACAAATCATGAAGAGGAAGGCTAATGAGCATAGGAGAGAAGTACACTTTGAGCCAGGAGACATGGTTTACTGGAAGCTGAGATCCAATTGGTAGAAGTCACTATCCAGGAGGATGAATGAGAAATTGTCCCCACGATACTTTTGGTCTTATGATGTTTTGGAGCGCATCTGAGGCGTTAGCATTGACTCAGTATTTCATGTTTCACATCTGAGGCGTGTGATTTATGATCACACACTATCTTCATTGCCACCAACTTTGACAGAAGACGTGGAAGTCATTTTGGAGCTCCTAGAAGTAGAAGGGATGTGCCAAAGGGAAACTTAAGCGCATGAGGTGCTAATCAAGTGGATGAATTTTTTAAGTATGAAGCCACATGAGAGCCATGCGAGATGATTAGGAGGTAGTTCCCATCCTTTCACCTTGAGTATAATGTGCATCTTGGGGGGGGGGGGGGGTTTTGATATGTTTGGCCCAGTCCAGCCCAGTCGAGGCCTAACCTTGTTACGACTGGAGCTCACGAGTTTTATGTTTTTGATGATAACAAACATCTTTATATCTCAAAGTATTTATCATTCTATATTTGTTTGTGTGTATACTAACATTTCAGGAATACCATGCAACATCAAACAAAGAATCAAAGATCAAGATTGGGTTCAATAAGGTTATGTTGTAAAGAGTCTGTAATATTCATTGATGTAATTTTGATTTCTTATGTCAAGTTCTGTAAGGGATTATGCTTGCTTGGTGACCATGCACACACACACTCAGGGGAGTGAGATCTAGTTAAAACCAGAAGTTCAAGTTTTGAACTAAACTTACTGGACGATTTTGGATCGTCCAGAACGATCCTATATGATCTTGGAAAACTGCCGCCAAAGATAATTAGGCAAGATTTTAAGATTTAATTTTTGTTCTAATCGTCTCCTGGACGATCAATACAAATCATGCCTAAATTGATCATGTGATTATGGAACTAATTATGATTAAATTTTTCAATAGGACGATCTGTATATCGTACAGGACGATGTTTACCGACGTACTTGATTTTCCTTAGTCGTCCAAGTTGAAATACCATAATTTTTCTTCTAATCGTCCAGGACGATCCACAATATCGTCCGGGACTATCTGTACAAATTTGTACTGATCGTCCAGGACTATCCATATATCGTCCGGGACTATCAGGTCAAATTCTGCACATCTTACTAGACAATCCTGCGATCGTCCGGGATGATATTTGGTGCCGGAATTGAGTTTTTTAGGTTTTCTGAAGCCCTCTTTTTTGGCACATCGTACAAGATGATCCTGTGATCGTCCTTGACGATTTTTGCTGCCAAAATTAATTTTTAGGGTTTTTCAAAGCCCTCTATTTAAGCTTTGTCAACGACTTTGAAAGTGTCTTTGGCAGCCATTGAAGCTTCGTTCTTCTTGAGTAAACTTGAAGAGAAAACTTGAAAGGGAGAGAGGAAATTGTGGAGTTTGAGAGAGGGAGAAGATCCTTGGAGGAGGTTTCAAGGGAGTGTGGAGGGGGGTTAGCACGGTTGCTCCGGCGAGCTCACACCTTAGTACCATCGGATTCAAGGTTCGTCTTTAGGGAAGTTTTGGGAAGAAGATGATATTTTTGGTGTCAAAGGACCCGGCTACTGCGTCTCACCGAGGAAGGTGAAAGTGATTTTGTAAGGGCTTCTCCGCCTAGCTGTGGGGGCTAAAGGAGAGACAATAAAGGTTTAGTGCAATACTCGGAGGGTGCCTCCTAGGAGTGGAAGTAGGTCAGGTTGGACCGAACCACTATAAATCTGGTGTGTTCTTTCTTATTATTTTTCGCACTTTATTTTTTTTTTTGTGATTAACTGCTTGGGTGAAATCTATGATTGATCTTTTTATTATTGATTTAATTTGTTTCCGCTGCAAGAGTTAAAAAGATTGTTCTTTTAGTTAAAGAAGTTTTAAATATCCAATTCACCCCCTCTTGGTTAGCCTCGGGACTCATTCATAAGAGCTTAACATCCCTAACGAACTTTCAAACCTGACATGTGGTTTGGAGGAACTAGGGGTAGCAGGAGAGGAATGTTCAGCCCCCTTGTGGGGCTAGGGAAGCTATTATTAATTATGTAAGAAGGACGAATCAAGGGGGGAGTTTTTCAGGAAGATTTTAATTTAGATAAAGATGGCTGATTAGAAGAAAAATTTTATTTAGGGAAAGATGACTGATTTGACTTGAATATTTGAATTCAGATTTGGGATGAAAGTACAAAGTATTATATTAGGGTTAATTGGGTTTTATTATTTTCATTATGAGATTTGTGTTTGTTGTAGTTCTCTTTAGAGTAGTTCCTAGCAGCGGCTAGGGTTTGTGGGAGAGCCGATCTACCTCTCGAAAAGGAGATTTATTGTATCTTTCGTTATTTTTGTACTAATAAAAAATCATCCCCCATACTTCTATTCCTGCAATTTTTTCTTATCTAATTTGTTGTTTTTGCTTCTAAGTTGCATGAATATTATTAGTAGAATTTGAACTAGATGGTTGAAGTGTGATAGAAAAGTACCCTTCAAATTTAGGAGAAAATTTAATGATGATGGTGAGACATGCAATGTTGTATAGTGGAAAATGTTGGTCATTAAATGAGAAGCATAAAATTAAGTGTTGCAGAGATGAGGATGCTCAGATAAATGAGCGGCTTTACACTTGGAGACAAAATGCAAAACGAGTACATATGTGAAAAGGTTGGAGTATCTTTAGTGGTAGAAAGGTTAGAGAGAGTCATCTAAGATGGTTTGGTCACATAAAACGTCGGCTTTTTCATGACCTAGTTAGAAGAGTGGATGTATTAGATTTGGCCTATGTTAAAAAAAGGTAGATGTAAACCTAAAAGGATTTGGTTAGAAAATATTAAAAATGATTTTTTTTATTAGATTTAAAAGAGAATTTGACTCTTAATAGAACACAAGGGAAAAAAAAATGATCAATGTAGCTGACCCCAGACAGTGGGTCTTGTCCTCCGAATTAAATACATAAGAAAAAAATTGAAATATTGTACAGGCTTCACCTTAAGTCTTTAAATAATATTTTTGTGTACTTTCATGCATTCTTATTTTTAATTAATTTCTCAGATATTATATGCAACTGCTTGTGCCATGATTAAAATTAAACCTGTAATCTACTTTTCAGCATCACAAGGAATGCCCCCTAGCAGAAGTTAGCCTGAAGCTTCCTGGGGATCACAACGTTCTCAATTCTTTAGCCGTAAGTGCAATATGTGGCCATTTACTCGCCTTTAGAAGCCATGACAATTTTAATTTTACCATAACATTTTCAATTTTTTTGTTTGCTTCAACAGGATTTATTTATAGTTAAAGGACATAGAAAACCTTTTTTTCTTTTGTTAAATAATAGATGATATGAAACTTTTCTATGCTTGATTATGTTTGTCTTTTTGTTGCATAGTATGCAGCTTGCAGTTTTATAAAGTAGTCATTACTTCGTGAGGAAAAAAAAAAAATCTTAAATATCCTGCTCATAGAGGAAGATCAGCATACTGAGTTTGCATTAAAACTACCGTCTCACGCAGGGATAAAATAAATTATCTTATAGCCATCTGTGCAGGGAAATAGTTGGGATAGGGTTGATATGATGATTCTTTCCAACACTATCGTAAAGCTGAAAAAACATTTCCTTATTTTTTTAGCAGTATAAGTAAAAGAAAAAGAACTGCAAAATAAATTAGTCATTTCTAGCTTCAGGTTTCCATTTTCTAATTTACCTGTATCTTGTTTACAAAGACAGCATTCTCCAGATTTGAACTTGTTTTTTAAGATAATTAAAAATTGAAGTGCCAAAGAAATTGTAGTAGAAGAGCCGAACAAAAGTCCGTAGTTCTTGTCGAAAAGCAATTTTTCTTGCTGGGAAAAATTGCCGTGCAAAATGTATTCCAAAAACCTGAGCAATCCAGTTTCATTTGAATTTGTAATCATTAGTGTTAGATGATCTATTACAATAAAAAGGAATAATAATGATTAGTCATACTAATATTTCTTCAAAATCTATCATACCTTAGAAGGTCACAATCACTCAAAAGATGACTGCAAGCATATTAAATGTGCTGATAGCAATTTTTACAGAAATACTTGAAGTGGAATTTTTAGAAATTCTTTACGTTGAAAAGGATGATTTTTTGAAATACTCAAGATTTTTCTTCAACATGATATTTGATAATTAAGTCATTCTGACTAGGTTGATAGAAGAATCACATTCATTATTTAGGAGAGTTCCTTTTGTTTCTTGAGGTTTTCGTATTTTATAATTAAGCATGTTACGAAATAGATATCAACGTTTTAAGGCTATTCCACTAATTCTAACTTAACATGTAAATGGTCAAGTATTTATAAGTCTTTAGCACATCTAATTTTACATCAAAGATAATTTCTTGTATTTTCAAGGTTATCGCAACAATTGCTAACTTGATAAAAGATAGAGATGTTCATGATACTGTCAACTCGATCAAGTACCACTTGAGCAAATTTGAAGGAATTTCCAGAAGATTTGAGTTCATTGGTAAGGTGAATGGATGCTGCGTCTATGATGACTATGCCCATCATCCAACAGAAATCCGTGCCACACTTCAAGCTGCGAGGCAACTGTTCCCTTTTCAGTCTTTGTGGGTTGTATTTCAGCCACATTCCTTCAGGTTGCATTTTTCCAACTGAGTTCACCATTACCAAGCTCTGATATCATGATATGGTTAAGCATTCTGATTATGATTAACTTATATGAATGTGTTTTAGTCGAATTGCTGCGTTCATGAAAGATTTTAGTACTTCCTTCCTTGATGCAGATTATGTAATTATAACTGAGGTAACTCAAGGATGGATTGACTTCTGTATTTTTTTTTTTTTGCTCGACACTTGCTGACAAGTAAGCATGGTTCCTAGGTTTATTCACCTAGAGAGAAACATACAGGGAACTGTTATGAGAAGGACCTAGCAACTTTGATCAGTGATCCAGCATCTGAATATATTCCTAAAATGGTAGAGATAAAAGCTATCATTTCTTTAATATTAATTTCTTTCCTCCTTTCACACGCATGAAAATATGGTCCTGTCTTTCTTATTCTGTTGCTCTTTTTGTTTCTTCATCTGTGTAATTAGGTGGACGTGCTTGAGAAATTAGTGCTTGGCATATCAGCACAGAGAAATCAAGAAACAATTGTTTTCACCATTGGAACTGACAGTTAGTATTACATATAATTTTAATAGTATTGTGCAACACGAGATAGTTCATTCGGTTACCCACAATTTTTCCATGACTAAACAACTGTAAGCCTTGTCTCTTGTAGATGAAATTACAGCCCTGGGGCCGAAACTATTGAGAAGATTGCAGGAAATATCATGAAATATTCAACAAGAAAAAATAAAAAAAGGTTAAAAAATATGCTAGCTAGTTCCATTCATTGTTATGTTTATATATATATATATATGGCAATTATTGAAAACCTATGATAGTTTTCCTATTCCTTTTTTTAAAGAATCTGGTATGTTTTTTTTTTTTTGGCAGGTATGGAATTCTGAAATTGAAGGGGGAATGTAAACCTTAAAACACGGATTCTAGCTTCAGTGCTTGCTAAATCCTCAGCTATCTTAAGCCAAAACATTGTCTAACATTCAAATAGTGCTTAACAGTTGACATACATTAGTTGCTGTGACATGAGTATTCTAAGCGGAAATTGGTGATGGCAAAGTGGATCTAAAATTTCATTTTTGTCCAAATGTAAAACAAAAGATTGCCTGCTTCTATTAATATGAAATTTTACGATTTGTCTTTTTAAGTAATTAGTCTTAAGGGAAATTTAAAGACAACGTGGAAACTACTGTTTGGATATTGGAAAGCCCTTGATCCCATGGACCTTGTTTGATGTAAAAGCTTTTAAAGAGGAATTATTAAACTTTGGCATGGTTACATATTCGGAAGTTTAGTCAGTTTTATATAGTCTATAATGCTTTGTAAATTAACTCGCACTTAAGCCAGAGCCACGTCATTTTGGAATGATTTGTCTTCATATTTACATTTGAAGCAAGGTATTTTAATTTAATATTTAAATAACGTATCCCTAATATTATAAGGTTTACTTATAAAATGCCATGTGAACTATTGCATGGTAGTGATGTGGCTGTTAAGCCCTTATTGATTTGTGGGGCCAATTGACTTGACCTCGTTTAGTTGGGAGGACAATTGACTTGGGTGTTGACCTCTAAAATATATTTAATGACATATTAAGGAAAAAAAAGCCTCTTCAAATTCCTTCTAAAATAATCCTAATTAAAACTGAGGGTTTAAGTAAACTCTAATTAAATTAAATAATATTGACCTCAATTAATTGCAATACCCTGAAGGAATTCAATAAATCAATTAAACTTGTAAAATTTTTAATTAAATAAATACAAATCATAATAACATAATCTAAAATGAATCTAATTTTAAATAAATAGTATAATTGATATAAAATAAACCGGAAATCTAAATCACATTAAATTCTAAAGCCAAATCTTGGTCAAACCTATCATGAAGGGTTTATAGTTTTAAGAATTCAATAAAAGAACTAAATAAATTAGTTAAAATTAAATAAATAAAATTAAAATTTGAATGATTTAAATAAAAAGAAATTAAAATTTAAGTAAAATTAAATAATTAA
>NW_021319232.1:16751-24933 GCF_001605985.2 Dendrobium catenatum
AATCCTAAGCTCTAGAGTAGGCCCTAAGGTCTTGGGTTTAGAAAAGAATCTTAAGCTCTAGAGTAGGCCCTAAGGTCTGACTCTAGGAAAGAGTCTTAAAGTCTAAAGTGGATCCTAGGATCTAGGATTGTTCTGGAGTTTGGAAGGGCCTTAGTGACCTCATACAAAAATGAGGTCAACAATAAGCAAGACAAGTTCCTCACCAAAATAACTTCGAAGCTCTTCTATATTCCATTCTCCTTTCAAAATGAACTTCTCCACCATTAAATCAGGGGCAACATGATTCGAAACAAATGTGGGCCAACTAATAAGGCTCTTGTCCAGTACCCAAACATCATTGAGAACATTAATGGATCTTCCACCTACTACTCTCATCCTAATAATAGGATTTAGAACTTTAGAACCATCATTAACTATCTTCCATGCAGTAGAACAACTTTTATTCAAATCAAAATTTGAAATCCTCAATCCATATCTATTAGACAACATCTTATATAACAATGAATCTTTATCACTAAGAAAGTTCCATGCTAACTTTGCTCTAATAGGACACACTTTATCAAAACAAAAATGGAGTTCATGTCCACCCATATCAATTGGTTTTCATAAGACATCCTAGTTAACACAATGAATGCATTTTTACCATCCTGTTTATGCCATATCAAGTTCCTTCACATCATATAAATATCACAAAGAATACTCTTAGGAATAAGAGAATGGGTGCATTGAAAATTGGAAGCGATAAAATAACTGACTTAAGAAGAACAAATTTTCCTTGCAAAGAGAGAAATTTATTTCTCCAAGCATTAAGTTTCCCCAAGGATTTCTCTAAGATATCAAGAAAATCTTCATGAACAAGTCTTCTCAATGCAATCTTCACACCCAAATAAGTCATCTCTTTAACATGTCTAAGGCCCATTAATAATTCTCCTCTTCCTCTTCTTGACATCTTTACCAAAAAGGACCACATATTTTTGATAATTAATGTTTTGACCTGACCTCTCATAGAAATCCACAAGAGTCTTCCTTACCTCCTTTACCATCTATATACTAGCATAAAAAAAGATGAAAATATCATCTGCATAGAACAAATGAGAAATTCTTGGGGTATTTGGACGCCTTTGGATACCAACCATATGACCTTTTTGAATCAAAGAAGTAGATAACATATGAGAACATAAAATGAACAAAAATGGTGATAGTGGATAGCCTTTTCGGAATCCACTCTTAGCTTTAATCCACTTGGAATAATTTCCATTAATCAATATAGAAAACTTAGCATCCACAACACAATCCATAATAAGTTTTGAAAACTTCTAGGGAAAATGAAAATACCACAAGACTTGCTCTAAAGTAAACCATCCCATACTATCATACGCTTGCTCCATATTGATCTTGAATGAAACCAACCATTTTGTAGATTTAGAAAATCTAAATCTATGAAAAACTTCTTGAGACATCAAAATATGTTTAGAGATAGATCATCCTTTCAAAAAAGCTGCTTATTCTTTGGATATAAGTTTAGGTATCACACCATACATTATATTTAAAAGAATTTTTGCCACCTTATAAATTCATTTACACAAACTAATAATCCTGAAATGACCAGGTGTCGAAGGATTCTCAACTTTAGGAATAAGCACAACAACCATTTCTTTCTAGTTCACATCCATGTACCTGTAGAGCATACTTGATAAATTGTATTCCAAATATCAATTTTAATAATAGACTAATAAGTCTTAAAGAAATAGTAAGAGATACCATCAATTCCTAGAGATTTATGTCTTTTCAGTTCATGAACCACTCCCATAACATCCTCCAATGTAAGTTCTATATCTTGCTTATTCTTGTCATCCTCATCCAGAACAATCAAAGTGGAAGGCCAACCCTCCAACCTACAATCCCTATGCCACCATTTATTGTTGAAAATAATTAAAAAATATCTCCTCTATTTGATTTTGGTCTTCAACCACCAGCCTATTACCATCTTTAATCATAGAAATCCAATTTAAGTTTCTTTCACCATATGCATAAGACTGGAAAAAATTGGTATTGTTATCTCCATCAGATAACCAATTGACTTTTGCCCATTGCCTCAACTAAGTATTCAACAGAGCCAAAGTACTATTGAGTTCATTTACCTTTGATATGAGTAGCACAATCTTATCTTATGAGATTCCACCATCACTAGCTTCCTCCATTTGCAATTCCATAATCTCTCTTTTAAGACAATCCTTTAATGTATTAAGGTCATTTTATTTAGCTTTACTCCAAAAATATAATGATTTCAAAGCTCTTTTAAACTTGGTATTAAGAATCTCAAAAAATCTTCCATAAGATTTTCTATTCCATGCTTTAAACACAATAATAGCTGAAGCATAATAAGATGCCCATACATCTTTAAATCTAAGCACTTTCATGGCCTTAGGAATATGACTCAGAAGATTTAGCATAATAGGGCAATGATCTGAAGCAATCCTCATAAGACGATGCACCACCATTAACTAAGAAGAACTAATTACATAAGAGTTCAGATAATACCTATCCAATCTTTCCAAAATACTAGCTCCACCTACCTTGTAGTTGCACCAAGTGAATCTTGGACCAAGAAAACCGACTTCATGAAGATCATTATTTATCAAAAAAGCTTTCTTATCTTTGGAACCTTGAGAAAAATAAATCTCTTCCAGCCTTTCTTATCACATTTAGCCAATAAACAATTAAAATCCCCACCCACAACCGAAGGAATATCTTTGGATGAATTCCATTCAATATCCCTCCAAAGCTCCATTATAAATTGCACTTCCTTGCTCCAATAAATCATAGAGATCATCCAAATAACCTTATTATAGATATGAAGATCACCAATAATACATTGAGAAGAAGAATTTAAAACTAAAAATGAAACCAAATTACATCTCCAAAGAAACAAGATGCCTCCCGATAAACCACCAGAAGGAACCTAACTAAAGTCCCAATCCACACCAATAAGAAAATTAACTCCATTTCTATCAATGGAAGTCAATTTAGTCTCCAACAATCCAGCAAACATTACCTCAAATTCCTCCACAAAATCCTTAAGATATAGACAAGTCTCCTTCACCACACCCACTAACATCCAAACTCAAGTGATTAATACAATCCACATCATTCTGTGGGGTCTCTCCATCTCCTAGATCAACATCAATAGAATTCTCAACCTCAACAACATTCTTAGACCCATTATATGAACAAAATCCTCTACTTCAACCAAACTAGCAAGCTTACTAAACGTATTACCAACTTGAGTGTGAGAAGGGGAGTGTAAACCACATTGCTTACAAATATGTGCACCATTTAGCAGAAGAGTAAAAGAATAAGTTAAATTCTGAGGAACCTTTTCTAAGTCTAGCAAAACTTTTCCAGGAACCGACTCATTAACTTTCACATTAGCAGACAAGTCCACTTCCCTTCTTACTTCATCTACAACCTTCTTCACACCAATACCTGTCTGAAAATGAGCTGCCTGCCCAGATTTCTAACTTTCTCTTAACATAATTTACATGTATCCATGGACAATACCTATCCCCTTGCTCCACACCAACACCAAGATCTCCACAAACATAATCTCCCAATGAAGAACCTATAACAGGAACATTATTAACCACCTCAGGAATAGTTTTTGGAGCAATCAAAACTTCATCTATTCTTAAAACCACACAATTGTTTTTAACATGACCAATTTTGCCACATTGAAAACAAAAAGTTGAAATTTTTTCATATTCAAAATTTTAAAATAATCTACGAGCACTACCTTCAACCCAAACACCTAAAGAAAGTTGATTATCCAAGAGAATTTGCACACAAACCCTCGCAAATTCTCTCTTTACCCATATAAACATATTTCCATCTAGAATATAAGGTTTTCCAACTCGAGAACCAATCCTACACACAGTGACTTCATCCCAACACTATAAATGAAGATTTGGCATTCTGATCCACACTGGAGCTAATAATCCATTCAAAGAAGTAGGAGAGAAACTCAATGACCACTTATCCATACTGAGAATGTGCCCATTCACATATAATGGACCTTCAGATATTGAATCAAAAAATGAACAATGGACCCAATCTAATCCCAATATAGTAAGGTGAAATTTTCCAAACCGACTCCACTGCCTCCTTAATTTAATACTGATCACATGAAAAAGAACGTTTTCACCAAAAACCTCAATAACCAAAGAATTCTGCAATTTCTTAGAATCTTCACATTCATTCTCAACATTCAATTTCATAGTTTTTCCATCCTTTATTTAAAATATCCCACGTCGAGACTGTCAACTCTAATATTAGGCTTTTTATTCCACACATTAGGCATCACATTGCAAGGTGTATCATCATTCAAAGGCAAGGGAGATGGATTAGTCACATGAGCACACAAATTTAACTCCCTTGAAATGCAAGCATGAACCACTTTGCGATCATCATTTGAATCCTTCTTCAAAATATAATAAGCATTCATAATTTCTGAAACATTTGTTCCTTCCCTTTTAGAATCTTTCAGCAACTTATCATTAATATTATCAAGGTTTTATCCTTCTTTACCAAATATTTTAATAATAATCTTCAGTGGCATGGATGAAGATTCTTTAGAGTAAAAAACAATGTCAGGCTCTTTAGATTTCAGGATTTCCGAGAATTTTGGACTCTTGAATTCTCCTTCAATAACAATTTCCTTCCCTTTCCCAATAATAGGTACAACAAGCTTAACATTAGATAATCTACCTTCATTAATAATCGAAGGCTTTTCCTTAAAAAAAATTATAATTGGCATTCATGATTAATGAACATTCACAACAACCATTAAAGAAATTTCTGACAGAACGAGCAGATGGATTCTTTTTTGAACGAAATTGACCTTGTAAATTCTTTGATGAAGGTCGATACTCACCCAAAGGATCTGAATGAGAACCCCTGGAAGAAGGATGATGACCATCCGCTGCCATGACCGTGGCCAAAACTACTGAAGATGAAATTTGAAAAATTGATTATCTTGCTGAAAAAATGAACACTCTATCTCCTCTACTTGCTAACCAAAATCGTATTTTGATTTATCTTTTTATTATTTGGTTTGTATTGTTTGGTATATCTTTATTTTGTCTTTGATTTATCTTTTTGTTATTCTTTATTTTATGTTAATTGGGTCTTATTTAATGGGTCTTCTTTGGTTTATTTTAGAAAAGTGTATTGATCTTCATGTGCAAATCAAAAATTTGATTTCCATTCATAATGTACAAATCACTTTTGTACTGTATGTATTCTCTAAATTTTTCATGATCTCTTTTCTGAGTTCAACAAAAAAATTTTGATAACTTTTTATAGTAATTGTATAGTATGAACACCTCTTTATCTATACAATAATCAATCAATCATTGGTACGAACACATGGCAAAATGCTTTAGAATGATTTATTTAGGTTTTAGGGCGGTTGCTATTCAATAATCATCCCAAACAAACTCCTGTTCATCTATACGATCCACTTATTAGTTTACATATGGATTAATTCAGTCGGCGGGTACGATAAATATTGATAAATTATCCCAGACAAACACTTGTTCGTCTAAACAACCAATTTTGGTCAAAGGTCGTATGAAATGACTCATCGGGATGGTAACTTTACTAAAAGTCATTTCGCTGCAATAACTATTCTTTATGGTTTATATTTTTTTGCACAAACCCAATTTTGTACTATACAAAATTCAAAGTCATACGTACAAATCAAATTTAGTACTATACAAAATTGTCCGATTCCTATAAATTGGATGTTGTTCTTTGAATTTTTTCATAATCTCTTTCACATTTAGATTCTCTTTTGTTCAATCCTCTTCAAATGGCAAGCAGTAGCAAATGGGTATGTCACTCCAAAGGAAGTGCATCTCGTACTAAACGAGATGATAACTTTCTATCAAGAGAGAATGAACAAGCCTATGATCATTTTGTCCAAGCAAAAATTACTCCATCCCATCTTCTTATTCAAAAAGACATCAACTTTTCAATTATGCCTCTTTTTGACTCCACTCAATTTTTTTTATTCTCACATTGATCCACATACTTCACTCTAACACTTTTTATTATTTTCTTGCTAACATAAAAATGAGAGAAAATAACACCATAATGTCCTCATATGTCTTCCACCAATGAGTAGAAATCACTAAAGAGGATTTAGGCACATTTTTACATATTAGAACTGAAGGAGTAAGGGAAAATTTTATGATTTAAAAAAGTGATTTTAATTGGTATACTATAAATCAAACTCTTAGGGGTATACCTTCACTCTAACACTTACCCCTTATTCATTATTTAAATCAAAATGGTAGAATCATCAAGCATGTTTTAAGAACCTCAAATATTCCCAAAGCCAGTGATCAAGTCAATATCACTATAATAACATACTTCATAATGTCAAAAACTCTAATTGATGAAGCACAGTAGATTCTGGACTACATCAATAATCTTACTGATATCAGACTCCATGTCATTAGAAGGAAGAAGAATGTAGCCTTAGGATACTTAATTTCCTACATCCTTGAAAAGAAATATAATCGTATTCATCTCAATCCCCCAAATAATATGAATATCTAATTTACTGATGCTTCATTTTGCATTCTTCTTCATTGGGATCAAGGGGATGAGGGAGATGAGCTTGGTGAAGAAGGAGGACCTACTCCATCACCCGCACTTGCTCCTATTCCTGGACCTGAGCATAAATTATATCAAGTTTTGATCTAGAGATTTGACCACCTCAAGTCTTATATAGATCAATGATTTGATCATATTGAGACTCGTTTGGACCAGCAGGACTATAGATACAATGAGGATATAAGCTAGGTTAGAGGATAGTTTATTCACATATTACTCAAGTAGCTACCACCAATAGCCACTTTACCCAATTCAGTCCTCCACAGCTTCTTTTAGATCAAGATCCTTTGGGTTTTAATTAGGTTATTATAAATCTATATTTTGATATTTTAGTTTTTATGATGTTGCATTTAGATGCTTTTGTTTTAAGTTAGTTGTATTTGCTTTATATTTGAGTCAGTGTTATTTAAATGAAATTAATTAAAAATTTTTGTTGTTGTTGGTTTTTCTTCCTCTTAAATTATATATGTGTTTTTATCTTCTAATCTAGAATGTTGATCTAATAGATGAATATTTAATTTTTTTTCATTACAATGTTATGTCCTTAAGAATTTTTTTTGCTCAAATTTTAAATCAAATTATAATTAAATTTAGATAAGGAGATCATCTTCATGTTCTAATAGATATTTATCTTATAGTTATAATTATTGCAAAAAAAGTTAACTTATTTTTCTTTTATTTTTTATGTTCAATGTGTTGATTTTATTATTATGTATTGGATTTTATTTTGTTGTTTAATCTTCCTTATACAAGTGTTTTTCATTTATTTGGAAGATAATCACACAAGCTAAGATTTGCTGATTTAGGCTGTGAGAAGAATAAATGTCAAAGATACACAAAGTGTGTCAAATTTGAAAAGTGGCACAAAATGAGCCAAACTAGAAAAGATACTCAATGTTCACAAAATAAAAGTTTAAAATAAAAATATATGCAATTGCAACAACAAAAATTTTGCAATTCTAGTTGATAAAGAGGCATAAAATGAGCCCACGCTATATTTAGTTCTTTTCTCTATATTACTAATTCTTAGAAATATCCTTGCATTAATAAATTATTTCAATTATTGAATTTGAAACTATTTGATTTTTATGTTATTATTTTTGTGATAATTTTTATATTTGATACTTCTTCTTCCTAGAATGAACATTGAACCTGGTCATTTATTCTTATCTTATTATTCTTTGATATAAATATGAGTTTAAAAATGTTTTTATACATCAGGAATTTAATGTTATTATTGTAAATTTTAATATTATTTTCCTTAACAACTTTTATATTTGTCAATAACATCATACTTTTCAGGGAATTTCTATATTATTTTTTGTTTTGTTTTTTTTTTTTCTCTTCTTTTTGCTGATGTCAAAAGAGGGAGATAGTTTGTGGTTGTTTGAAGTCTTCTTGATCTTGTGTTTGTGTTTCTTGATCTTGTGTTTGTGTTTTGGTGTTTGTATTTTTTTTTTGTATGTTTGTCTTGTATATTTCTTGTGAGTTTTGTGTTGAGATT
>NW_021319233.1:0-3826 GCF_001605985.2 Dendrobium catenatum
TAATGATGCCCGTAATGTTCTTTTCCTTGTTGTGGTTCAGAATAGGATTAATTATTCTGTGCGGACATCAGATGGAGAGAACGGTCCGAATTTGTTGTGCTTTTGTTGTTCTTTTGCTGCACGTTTGCAAAAGGGCAATAAAAAGGCAGCAAATATTTAATATTTGTTGCGCTTTTGCAAAAGGATAATAAAAATGTATTCATAATTGAATATTTGCTGTCCTTTTACTATCCTTTTGCAAAAGCACAGCAAAATCGGACGGTTCTCTCCATCCAGTATTTGCACAGAATAATTTCTCTAAATATAAAAGTATTTGGAAGTCTAAATATATGCAACTTTTAGTGTTTGGAAGTCTAAAAATATTTGGAAGTCTAAATAAATCTCCTCTCTCCATCCATTATGCAAGCCTCTTACTTTCTTCTTCTCTCTTTAAGGTGTCGATGTTGCTGACCTCCTTTTTAGATAAGATTGCCTTTGCATCTATTGTTGAGCCTCACAGTCTGATCCCAAGCGTAGAGCACTCTTGTTTAGCACTTAGGACCCTTATAGGTATGAAGATCTTATGAGTTAGGCTTCATAATCTTTAGTAGCATTATTTCTCCATGTATATCCCTTTGACCCCTTGAGCTCTTATTGTCACAATTATGTCGGCCAAAACTTTGATGGCATCGAGTTCACATTTGGATAAGCTAAGAGTTGCTCAAAACTATGTTAATTTAGTTAGACTTCAACAAGCGACTTCATTGATACAAGCAAGTCCATTTTAGTGGACCCTTAAGTTTAGTCCTAGCTTTATTGTCCTTAAGTTTATCTCTAAGATCTTAGAATTATTGATATAGGTAACCTCCTTTAGACGGCTTCACCATCACAATGAGCACACCTTTTGAATTCCTTCATCCTTTTGGACTCATGACCCTGCTGCACCCTAACACACTAATGTTTGGACATATTGGACTATTGCAAGTCTTAACTTGACTTAAGCCTAGACTTGAGGTATTATTGTATTTGAATACTCATACATTTTCATGTTGGTATTTCACAGGTATCTATCAAATTCTAACTAAAGAAATCAGGCAAAACAATCATATCAACCTTCAATGGCACTCTCCTTTAGGGAATGAAATTTGCCTCAATTGACTGAATAAATGAATGTTTCTGACATGAACACCAGGGACTCATTTAGATTTCTCCATACCCTCGAGATTCATTGATTTTGTCATTACTAGAATTTATACTCCCCTACAAGGCTAGTCAATCATTTGGTCTTAGCCAATTTGATGGCTAGCATCAGTTGATCCCAGGCTAACCTAATTAACCAAATTAGAAAAATTAAGCTAATTAAGCCCCTTAAAATAACATTAGGCAAGCTAATTGAAGCCAAAGCTATTTTTATAGCCAAACCCTAAACCCACTATGTGGATTAGCTTTATCCTTTGACTTGCTTACCCAAATAGCTAACTAAACAATTGAGGCATCTAATGTGTTTTATTGTTGGCATAAATTTTGATTTCTTTTCCTCTTAACCTGGGTTAAAGGCTAATTACTTTGAAGCTAAAAAACCCAACTTTTAATAGCATGATAATATTTAGAAACCCCTTTCCTCCGCTAGAAATGTTTTGAGCATGTGAGTCATTCCATTACAATCCTAGCCTATGCCATAGCTTGTTGTGAGATATTAAAACTGGAAAAGGTGGGTGGAGCCCAACTTGAGAATTATCCACCAAGAGCACTTTGTTCCTAGGGCTTCACCACCCCAAGTGGAGTTGATATGGAGTAGTTAAGTCAAGGAGACTTATAGACCCATCCTTAACTAACCTTGCCGAGTTGTTGTTGGAGCTTTATCAACAATGTTATCTAGGAAGTGCTAACGGTTGTGAAGATCACGAAAGCTTCTCCAACAACAAAGGATGTTTTAGGGATCAACTGAAAGACAAACATTATCACTAGCTTAAGTAACAAGCTTCATTTCTAACTCTTTCTTTTGCATGGTCTTTTGGTTAGCACATACAAACAAACGCTATATGCACTTTTCGTCATCTTTTGGCTCTCTATGAAAGCTCTCTATAGAAGTTTAAAATACCTTATTGAGTGTTGTGTGAAGGGAGTTTACTCCATCTTTTCTCTCGAGTGTATTTGTGAGAAATGATATCGTTAAAAATAGTTTTAGGTTCTATAGTAAGAGTCATTTCAATTGATTCAAGAAATATAATACTTCTTAGAAAAGTATGGAGAGGTTTTTGATTAAAATGGGAAAGCCTTTGGAAATAAGAGGAGCCAATAGAATAGTTTCAGCAAATTTTGGACATATTAGCCTGGACGGGCAGTTATAGGGTCAAAGGGATTATGTAATTTGGCCTGCTGAAGAAAGCTGTGACAATCATACTTTGAATTAATTGGGACCACTATTTGCATTCTCGAGTGGAGTCCAATAAGGAAGATTTGTTAAGGAAAAATGATATTTAATTTTTATTTAAAAAACTCAACATAAAATTATCGAAAAATATCGATCAAGTTTATGAATTTAACTAGAAATGATGTTTGATCAATTGAGAGTAAATTAAGGTTTCGTTTGAGACAACTTTTGACTACTATTTTTTTAATATTTTCAATTAATTTTTTGTATAAAAAAACTACCGTAGAAATCTGCCCCAATCCTTCATTTGGGACAGCTTTCGTACATAATCCTAAAATGGCTTTCTAGTATAAAATTTTTTAATTCAAGACATTTTTATACTAGAAAACTGTTTCAAAAAACAATAAAAAAACTGTCCCAAACGAAGCCTAAATGTATGAAAAAATGAGTGCATAAAAAGTTATGATTTTTCGATAATAAATATAATAAAAATCAATTAAATGTAGTAAACAGAAAACTTGATCAAATATAATTTTTTAACTAACGAAAAAAAGCACATAAATGTAAAATGAATTATAATCTTTAAAAATATATTTCGCTGATTTTTAAGAGCATTTGTGCAACACATACAAATCATTTTTTATACTTATTATTGGCCTAACACAGTACTATGCTAAGAAAGAAAGCAGGTCTTAAAGGGGCAACACACACTATGCACCTGTAAGGTGAAATATATCAATTATAGTGCACACAATTAAATCCAAATTTTCATTAATGCAAATTGCACCTTTCAAAAAAAAAAAAAAAAATCCAAATAATATTGTCAATCTAGCAACACATAACAAGCCAAAAAAAAAGTGTGATCCTAGTTTCACCCTAATCATAGAATTCCTAGAGGTATACTTAGTACAACCTTTTATGCATCTTAAGCTAATGATGGTGACCACATGATAATATATGAAATATTCAAATTATAAGTATAGTTAGAGAATGATCAAATTATATGACCAAAGGATGGTTTACATTTAAATCATCAAGGGAGAAAAAAATATTCACTTAGCCGACCGTAGGTAGTGAGATAAAAATTTGATATTGTTGTTGTTGTAATGATTTACATTATTTACTAAAATATTTTACGAATAAACAGTTTTATTATTACGGGTTATGAAGAACGTAATTGATGAGCATAACACACTTTACAGCTAGCCATACCATCATATGACTCTAAGGCTTATGTTGTGATGACCCAAAACCGAGTTGGATGTATTGATATCAGGACCAAAACTATTCATTTTATATAAAATCATTCAATATCAGTAAAGACAATGACATCATATTTTATTCCATCTAATACAATAGAAAATACAAAAATTGCATTATTTAACAAATTACTAAAAACTCACTAAAGCATTTGATTTATGTTCTATAACAACTTCCATTAAGATTTATCATACATAATAAACAAACAATGCA
>NW_021319233.1:7962-47530 GCF_001605985.2 Dendrobium catenatum
TAGCAAAAATATAGAATTTAATGACCATCCAAATAAACTCATCCTATAAGAAGTTGTATGTGATTCACTGTTTCTTCCACCAATGGGTCGTGCTAGCTTTGTTTCTTAACATGTCTTTATTCATTTGTTGTTTGCGAGAAATCACTGAAACAAATATCAGGTCATTGTGTGGTGTTATGTTTCTTATTTAATGACTGTTTTGGATTGCTCTTTTGTGGGAAACACAGTTGCTATATTAGCTCTTTTCTTCGGTTTCTTAGGTATTAAATTGTAGCAACTTCCATAGTTGCTGGGAAGAGCTATAACAAGATTTTTAAAACACTCTTTACTGTATGGTTCTCCTTGTATAGATGTGGGACTTGGACCTTTCAATCACTGATTTCTTAACTTTTTACCATCTTTTGTTCACTAACAACTTGCATCTTAACATAAAGTTCTTGCCTGCTCGTTATTTTCCAAAAAAATATTTCACTTCATAAATATTTACTCCACTTTTTTATTAGTTTTTCCCATAAAGATTGATCTGCTTGCAATTTTTGTTTTTTTGTTTTTAATTTAAACAGAGAAGCAATGTCTGAGGAGAATGGAAACTGTTCAAAGATGAGTAAGAAGACGAAGTTTGGTCAGATAATGAGAACATGACAAATTTTCAATTTAATAATGTTTTGCTAGGCTCAATCTTTTTAATGTATGATTACTACTCATTGTACGTAAATAAGAAATAATACATGACGTCTGACCAAACTGGAGACAAATGGATAGTGAGTTAATGTTCGGGCATCCAATTAGATTTCATAATATTTTTAGAATGTCCTAGATCATTTTCAACGACTTTGTATGTTTGCTTGAAGAAACACACGGGATATATGGATCACGCAGGACAAACATTAGAGAAGTACTTGTCATTACATTATTCATTTTAGGACAAAAAGAATCCATTCGAGCAACATCAGAAAAATTCCAAAATTCTACATAAACAATTAGTAGATACTTCTCTGTTGGACTAGAAGCATTAGCATGATTGTCATTGGATATTATTTCACCTGAAGATAAGCAATTTCAGAATATTCTAGTGCACATTCATAGTAATATGAGGTATATACCATATTTTAGATATTATATCTAGGCAATTGATGTAACTCATGTTGATGCAAGAATTCCTGTGGAAAATAAAATTCCTTTCATAGGATGGCATCATAAAAAAACTCAAAATCTAATGGCTACTTATGATTTGGACATGTGCTTTACATTTGTTTCAGCAGGATGAGAAGGTTCTGCGCATGATGCTCGTATTTTTAAATATGTTGTGACAAATCATAGATTTAATTTTCCAAAACCACCAACAGATAAGTTTTACGCATCTATAAATAATGTACAATTTTTTTTAATATATAATAGTACATGTGTTTATTTTTTGTAAATTCATGTACAAGTAAATATTACTTAGTTGATGCAGTTTATCTTCTAAAAACATGATATCTAAAGTCTTACCCAGATACGAGATATCATTTAGCAGATTTTGTTCGAGGAAGTCAACCTAAAAGGGGTTACCAAAAAGTATTCAATAAGAGACATTCCTCATTAGAAAGTATC
The DNA here is from genome assembly GCF_001605985.2 of Dendrobium catenatum. Taxonomy (NCBI): domain Eukaryota; kingdom Viridiplantae; phylum Streptophyta; class Magnoliopsida; order Asparagales; family Orchidaceae; genus Dendrobium; species Dendrobium catenatum. The sequence goes on from NW_021319233.1 coordinate 9,556, forward strand.
ATTGAGAGCGCATTTGGTGTGTGGAAAAAAATGGAAAATTCTACATAATATGCTAAATTACTCGTTCAAGAAACAATGTCAAATAGTTGTAGGTACAATGACATTGCATAACTTTCTACAAAGACATAACTCACAGGTCGATCCTAATTTTGATGAGTATGAGAAGGATGAGAACTTTGGTTTTTCTAACTGTAGTCTATACAGAGTTGCAGAGCAAGATAATGAAAATGTTTGTGTTGACGAACATGCTAATGGTGAAGGTGTGATTGAGATGATAAAAGTTAGATATAATATTGCGAAACAGTTGCATAATTTTAGTAGGTAGTATAGTTATCCTAATAATGTTTGTCAAGTTTTAATATTATAGAAGAACCGTGTTGTGTGTTTTTCTATTATTATTGATGATGAAGTATGTAATGACTAATAAATTTTTTATAGATATATTTCAAATGTGCAGATGAGATTTGATACTGAAAACATAGATGTTGAAGGAGAGTACCTTGACAAATCTTATGAACATTTATGTTGCTTGTTAAATTTGATAGAGTTTGTGTTTGTGTTAATGAAAAAAATTGAGTTAAAAAAAGTTATGTTTATTAAATGAAATAGTAAATGATGTGTGGTAATATTAAAAAGTTGATTCTTATTTACTCAAACTAGAAAGTTTAATGGTGTTGTTAATATAATCGCATTTATAGTAAGTAGAATAGAAATTTTAAACAGTGTATTTAAAAAAAAAAATTTACTTATTTTAAAATGTTTTGTTAAACACATCCTAAATAGAGAAATAAAGTAAATATATTATATGTAATTGTAAAATTAAAAATGGATACTTTCATTCATGCAATGCTGATCAACTTAGAAATTCTTGTGTTAAAAAAAAAAGATTAAATTTTGTTGAGAGTACAATTAGCAGAATTGAATTTAGAATTTCATAAGTAAAATATCAATTGTTCAGAATTTCTGAAAAATTATGTTTTTCTAATCAAATTACTGTGCAATATTACTTCCAACGGAGAAAAACATTCAAAATATGATGATCAATTATCGGTATTTGCTATTAACAATGGTTAAACTGACAATGCATATAGATGTTTGTGATACAGGTAAGAGATCTGTTTCGTTTATATGGCGATTATTGTCGATATGGCAATCGAGCTCGGCGCGGGTTTGGAGAGAGCTGTTGGGTTGCATAGAAGCAGAGCGAGCGCCCATTCTGTCATTAGGGCAGACGTATCTGTGCAGGCAGATAGAAGGACCTGAAGAAAGAATTGGTATTGAGTATTTTATATGCAATAAAATTATACTTTCAATTTCAAATAAAGCAAGATCATCAGTCAGCTAGGGCTTACCACCATGATTGCTTTGATAATTTCGTCCGAATACTGCTCATGAGAAGTTTTTTTGCAGAGAAAGCAAACTATCAATTAAGCATTTCCTCCCCCTTTCTTCCCGATCTCTTTCAGCTTCATTATCAAAAGCAGATGCTGAATCTCTCATGCGCTCATCAATCAATTCCTGCAAGAAAGAATTCCTTCTACCCTGCAACCTAATAAGCTTCTTCTCCAATCCTTTATAATCAAATAAACGCAGCAAAGGAATAAAATCCAGAAATTTCTAGCCCCGCTCAATTCAAATGTTTGCCTTACAATCTGCTGGAACACCTCTGTCTAATTGAAAGCAAACAAAGTGAATCCGGTTGTGGTGCAGAGGACCGTCCGGGTATTGGAGCTCTCGGAAGTTGATTGGCATTGAAGATGGGATGAAGGTCTGGGTCGTCTCCAAAATACTTACTGATTGTTAGAGGGCAAATATGTATTTTAGTCGGCTTTTACGTCTGTGTAGGAAGGGCTGCAAGCGAACCAAACGTTCGACGAGCTACTCGTTGTTCGGTTCGTTTAAAGCTCGTTCGTGATCGTTTAATTAACTAAACAAACAAATTTGAACAATATTTTAAATACTCAATTCTTAAATAAACAAGCTTGAACACTAATGCATTTGACTCATTTATGTTCGTGAACAACATCATTTGAAGTTCGCGAACAAGCTCGACATTAAGCTCGATAAAAGCTCGATTCATGTTCGATTTTGAACTTGAATATATGTACTAGCAAATATGATTCATGTTTAATATAATCGTTGACTTCTCTTTTAAAGGTATGTTTGAAAATTCATCAAAGCAGTTAGAATTGACAGTTCATGATGTCCAAATTAGTGTTGGGTCATCTTCAAGTCCAATAGTTTTAACAGAACATGTCCAACAAGAAAATTCTTTTACTAAGAAAGCACAAAAAAAAAAAAAAACCTCTCAAGAAGTAAGAGCAATCCTTTTGTGGCCACTAGCTGTTACTAGATCAGTGATTGTTGTAGATATCAAATATTACTTAACTTGTTGTCTAAGTAATTATAGCTTTATATGACTATTTATTTATAAATCATTGCCTTTATTAATGCTGCTATTAGGAAAATTCTGAGAAGATGGAATTTGCTTATAAATCGTTGTCTTTGTCACATAGACAATTGCTTTAATTATAAATGTCTTTGTTTATAGATATGTTCATAAACGTGTTTGTTTGATAGTTAAAAAAATTCGTTAGATATATTCTCGAACATGCTTGATGTAATCGTTTTTTAGGAAGCTCGATCAAGCTCGTTTGTTAAGTTAATGAACATCCTAAAAGTAGAGCTCATTTATAGCTCGTTCATGTTTGTTTGTTTAAAGCTCGATAAGCATTAAACGAATAAACATGAACTGAACATGAACAATCATTATTTTAAATGAATACAAACAATAAAGCTCGAACAAACATGAACAAAACTTGAACAACCTGATATTAAATGAACACACTCCGCCACTACGAAGAGGTCATTCTAGTTAGAGTTGATCTCTATTAGTCATGCAATTTTATGTGCATCTTAGTATCTTAATAATATTATAAATGAGCGATCTTAATGCTCGTCAAATTAAGGTCATCAAGGCACTCACCTCAATTACAAGTTAACAAAATTATATAGTTTGAATAATTGATAAGCCAATTTCGAAAGTTTTTTATTTGAAGATTACTTGACTCTTCGACGCATGAAAATTGAACATTTATGCACCATTAATTGAATTTCTGGGTGAACGTTACTTTCACTGTTGAATATTTATTAAATGGCATAACAATTAGTTTAATAGACACGATAGTACTCAAATTCCGAATTCTAGATTTGTTAAATTAAACATTTTTGCTAAAAGATAAAATCAGAGCAGAAATATTATATGCAATTTTTTTTTTTTTTTCATTTAACTGTGATTTATCAAATAATCTCTAAAACCTTGGTGGGGGCATATGTGACGACGGTGGCGTCAAGTACAGAAAATACTTCCAAGCGTTTGGTTTAGTTAGGCTGTGCTCACGCCCCTCCACAACCTCGTCGACAAATGCCATGGCTGCCCTCGTCTCCGTCTTCGATCTCTCTGCTCCTCGCCGACCCTCTATTGACGCTTTCCGCTACGGTAACAACTACAAGTTCCCAAGCCCTTAGACCTCTCCAAACTCCTCTATTTCATGGAAAATTATTAGGTCCGGACACCGGACATAGAGATACGGTCGGTGTCCACTAAAATATTGGCATGTGGAATGTACACGTGTCTGCAGAATTTTAAGTCAAGTGCGTCAAAAGAGCAGATAAAGTACAGTTAAAGCGCAGGTAAAATACAAGTAAAGCTATTCAAAACACAATAAAAAGCACAGTAAAAAAACACAGCTCACATGACAAATTTTAATTGATTATCCGGACCTAATAATTTTCCCTACTTCACCAGCACAGTCAGCTTCACAAATCTTGCTATTTTATTTGCAACCAAACCGCCGTAAAACCTTAGTGCTTCAGTGATACAAACCAAGCATGATCATTAAGAAAAATAGTAGTACAGCAGTGCGCCACTCTATGCAAGAGAATAACAAGTGAAAAAGAAACAGCAGGAATCCATTTTCATTAAAAAGTCAAAGATTGGCCACACAACATTCAAGGTCATTGCAAGTCACAATTCTTCTTCTACATCGATAAGAGAATATGTAAAGCAAACACGAAATCAAGTTTCATTCTTATTTCTTTCTACATGATACTTCTCCTACGGTTCTTAATCAAAACTCGCTGAGCAGTTCCAAACCGTCCTACTATCTCCTTTGCTTGAAGGGCAGCCTCGTTAAACCTGGACTCCAAAATTTTGCTTGGCCTTCCTTGTGCTGGTGATCCCAACATGACTCTCTTCTGAATGCTATAACATAATTTGTTCAGATGTTGAGCGCTGTTTACCGCACCGCTAGAGAAAAGTTGATTTCGCTGTAATGGAGAAGGAAGGTTGGTAAGCCTGGATTGAATATGATTTTGCTGCATTGGAGAAGGAAGATTGGGAACCCTGGATTTCCACAAGCTTTGCAACTGTGAAGTGCTAGGGTATTTGAAGCTGTTAATGCATTTCCCTTCTTTGCTTTTTGGAGTCTCTTGAAAAGGAGTAAATGTAGCCACTGATCTCCTCCTTGGTATCCTTAACTGAGATAGTTTTGTCGTAACACTGGCATGGTTCATATTATGTTTCTCAGACAATGTTGCTAATGTTTCTAGTTCAGTAGCAGCAATTGAGGCCCTCCTATTTTTTGATATATTGCAAACAACTGGAGACAATGAGATTCTTCTAGCTCTTCCAAGATGCTTGGTTTTGAAGCTTCTGGTGGCATCATTGATATTTGAGCAAGCATTCTCCATATTTTTAAGAGAAGATTTTTCTGTTCTATGAGGAGGAGCCAAAGGAGGTAGTCTATTTGTAATTCTAGCTAGTGGTGGCCTTTGCTTGGATAGAGCACATGGTGGTCGAAAAGATCTAGATATTTCATTTGTTTCCGTGAGATGGGTTCTGCCTTTCTTCTCTTCAGCTAGCTGGTTTTCCAGGTCCTTGATCTTCAATACATGAGAGATACATAGTAAAGGGAGCTAATTTAAGGGAAGATACAAGCCATAAGATAAACAGCAAACATCCTTTGAGAATAATAAAACTAAATCAGAGGTATTATTGAAGTAAATATGATGAAAAATAAACATAAGTGATATAAAAATTTACAATGGAAGGTAAAGAATGCAGATGTAGATAAAAGGCAGGGGAATGAAAAAGATAGGGGCTTTTCTATGCCCACTTCGATGGAATTTGTTCAAAAAAATTTTTGCATAATATATTTAATATCTCATGCAACATACAATAACAGTGAATAGAAAATGAAAATTTATGAAGTCGGCTCTAAATAATTGAACACAAGATAAAACAAGCAAATTAATTTAATTTCCTTTTTGCATTTTCTTCTCAAGGGAGAGAGTACACACCTTTTGTTGATAATTCTTACATGCTTGTTCAGATTCTCGGATCTGTTAATCAAAAAACCATTCCATAGTCAATACAACATAATTATCATAAGAAGAAAACCAAGCAATCGGGTTGAAATGAAAATCACAAGTTAAAGCATTGACATGACAAATTACATTAACATGAACTACATAAACAAATATCATCCACAGCTTTCATTGTGGGTTGCTAGGGGTCAAAACTTAGCGATCAATTGAAAGAACCTATTTATTTAACTACATAATTTCATTTTGTCTAAGGGCTCCTAAGAATCAAGTAGTTTTCATAAGATACACCGTGAATCATTTTCTTTCTTGAATGCTAATTTACCTTTTCTTGAAGAGTCTTAAAAATATTTTCTCGTGATGCGTATTTGATATGCATCATCTGCAAGCTTTCATTGAGTTTACTCACTTCTTTTTCTTCCTGCCGTAACTTTTCAACCTATACAAAGAGAAATGTCACCACAAAATAAAAGAGCATCAATGGAGATATAGAAAAGTCACATATATTATACCATCTGCTTGAGCTTGAAGTTATCAGCAGGATCAGGCTGCTTTCTGGCTGGGCCATGCTCAACTCCACGCACTCTACTAGCAAAATTAAGAGTACAAAGAGTCTCTCCTAAATCTGCTAAACTAGGGCTAATCTGTGCAAACATCAAAGTCTTGCAATCCCCACCTATTTTATTTTGAAACAAATAAGCAATAAGTAACATTGTAAAACATTCTAGTTTGATATTAAATAAGAATTATGGAAGATTTTAGAATTATAGATAATGTTATTGGTGCTTCTATCTCCTTTAACCGAGAAAGAACAAAGTAAGGAGTTCAACAAAAAACAGAGATGCTGAAATACTCACCCAAAGAACTTTGCAACAAATGAGTTAGTTTTGAATTCCTGTAAGCATGTTAAAGAACACACTTTTAGAATTCATCAAGCAAATCAAAAGTTTGTGGGTGGAGTGTTTTCTAGGGAGATTAAAAAAACTCTCAACTATACTAAAGGTGAGAAATAATTGCAAGCAATCACTCCTAGGATTGTGCAGTGGATGTGGTGGATGTTTGTATGTGGAGCAAAAGAGATACCTATATGGAATGTGGGAATTCTTAGAGGCAAGAGCCGATATAACATCACCAAGGGCTGAGAGGGATTTGTTTATGAACTGTGATTCCTTAAGCCTCTCTCCCTCAGCTTCAATCTTGCCTGCACGTTCGCTGCCTGCTAAATCCACCAACCACAGGAAGCTTTTGCTCCTCTCCCCAGTCACCAAGTTCTCTGCCTTGACCATCAAACGGACCAACCTGAAAACAGAAAAAATGCTAATCAAGCAAGAAACATTCCACCACTAAATTACAAGTATCTCAGAAAAGTACTAAATATCCAATAATCAAGCAGAAATAAAAGAACTTTAAAAATTAGATCCTTTATGTTGAGCAAGTGAGAATGATGAAAAGATATGTAATGCTCACGAATGAGAACGACTGCTGAGCTCATTAGCATTAGTTGACCCAACTGATCTATTTCTTCCTCCTGATTTGTGCATCTCCCACACCTCATCTATGCTGCGTACTTGAACTTCAGCAAGCCCAGGAACTTCCTGAGTTCCTTCTGCTGATTGCTTTATGTCCAACCTTCATAATATTTACCCAAAAAAAAAAAAAAATACAATAATAAAAACTAAAAAAAAGTGATTAGCTATAGATTCCAAAAATATAATGAAAGAAAAGAAAAAGCCTACTTTTTGGCATTTAAATCGGAGTTATCTGCCAGAAGATCCCTGATTTTCTCATTATACACCTCCAACATACTAAATGAAAATTCATATTGCATTAAGACCATTCTCTCTTTCATAATCCTGAAAAGTTCTTCCAAGGCTCTATAATTCACACCTCTACATTCGGGAGTTCCTTCCATAGTGAATGTCTTCCCAGTCCCAGTTTGCCCATATGCAAATATGCAAGCATTGAAGCCATCCATTACAGATTTCACAATTGGCAAAGTCTCAGTAAATACAGCTTCTGTAGAAAACAAGGAATCAAAACATCATATATTGTTTCTGCAGGCATAATGTAGCTATCCTATCATCATTAAACACTAAAAAGGGCATTACCTTGGTCGTCTTTGGGACTGAAAACATGATCAAATTTATATATCTTTTTTGAGGAGTCAGTACAGGTAATTTGCAACTCAGTATCTTTAGATGGATCAAATTCTACCACAGAATTATAACTCTTGGAAGTTTCTTCGGGGCTGAGTGGCCTGCATCTACAGAAAACCCTAATGTTCCCTCTCACTTCAATCAGTTCATTATAGAATCGCTTCCTCTCAGCGGTCTCTTCAGCTAAAATTCTTTTAAGTGCTTCATACTTAGGTTGACATTCCTGAAGACATTTGTTGGTAAGAGCTTCACACTTAGCCCGCAACATATCAATTTCAGCAATCAGATGATGACACTCATTATGCTTCTTTTCAAGGGCTTCATATCTGGGCTGGCATTCTTGAAGGCATTTATTGAGTAAGATTTCAAACTTTGCATGCTGAATCTCAGCTTCAGACTTCTTGGCCAGATGTTTCTTCAACAAATTGTTGTATTGTATCCCTAAAGAGTAGAGGAAAAAAGCAATTAAAAAAATAATAATAATATTAATAAGATCAAACATCTAGCAGCATAAGAAACAAAAGTGACCAACAATACCAATTTTCTGAAGGGTTAAAATGAGATCTGGGCCAAAAGACAGATTCGAGGTACCCTTGAGCACAGGAGATGGAATGAAGCAGTCATCTTCAAACTTCTGTCGTAAGATAAAATGTTAAAGAAAGTAGTGAAGAAAACAAAAATAAAAGAATCAAGCAAGAAAGAATACGTCATAACCTCGCCCAGAATATAATTTGCGAGAACATGCTCGAGGGAAGTAAGGTTCGGCTTCAAATCTGAAAAGAATGGACCAAATTAAAAAAAAAAAAGTCCATAAACTAACATAAATAATACTTCTAATGCGAGGAAACCAGACTAATAATAAGAGAAACGGACCGTTTTCTTGGATCTGTTCTTCTTCCTCCAAGACAATATAACGATTCTGTGTGTCAAGTATCTGGTCTTTGAATTCCTCGAAAGGGACTGTAGTCATGGAATCAAAAGGGGGATCTTCAGTTGCACCACGATCAGAAGGAAGAAAGCCACCGTCCAATTGGATTTCAAGAGTTTGGACTGGAAACAGATCTTAGGAGTTTTACATATAGTCAAGTGATAATGAAAAGAAGATATTGCATATCGAGAAAGAAAGAATAATGTTCTTTGATCAAAACCTTGTGGATTCGGGTTGGCTGATGTTGCCGCTGCAACTATTTCCATGAATTCTTCCGTGAATGGAGTGGAGAAACAAGTGGCTCCTTCACTTATGGACTCTCTCAAATAGGATGGCGACGAAAACAAATCCGAGTAGAGAGCAATAGCGAACCAACGAGCAAACCAGAGACAGAAAGAAGCACAGAGAGAGAGAGAGAGAGAGAGAGAGAGAGAGAGAGAGAGAGAGAGGGAAGACGAGCTTCAAACGGTCGGGGGTAGGGTTAATAGCTTTCTCTCTGCATCCAATTTTTTGAATTTGGTGCGCTTTGGCCGTTGGATTTGCGCAGTAAATCGGATGGCTGAAATTCTTTTTTGAGATTCTGTTCTTTAATATAAACCCATCCATATTAGGGAACCATGACTAACTAAAAAATTTAAGCTTTTGGTTTAGTATTTATATATGAGTTAAGGGCATCATTAAAAAAATATAAAATAAGCATCATTTTTTAATGTAATAATTTTGTATTTTTTTGTTTAAAAAATTAAGATTAAAAGAGATAATAAAAATATGATTTGTAAGATATTTCTATTTTTTAAACTAATAAAATTGTTTTCATAGAAAAGAACTCAAAATATTTAGGTGTTTCAAAATTTTTATATGAAATTTTTTTCTTAACAACCAAACCCTAAACACTACCTCAACTTCAAGCCAACAAAGAGCCGATATTCATTGTGAGCCTGGATGGGTTTAGGAGTAGGGTCGAGTTGCAAGTGAGTCTTTTGTTTGGTAGCATCACGGATATTACATGCATGAGCTTAAATGGCTATCCTTTTCGGTTTTGCATTGTGAGTTTTTTTGATTTTATTTGGCTAGTTGAATTAAAAGATGATTATTGCTATGTGATAAATTTGAGATTGGTTATTCGATCTAGGCTTCATGCTGCTCCTTATTTATGTATTTGGAATGTCTTGGTGATTATCAATTGTCATATTTTTATTGCTTATGATAGTGATCTGTCTGGTTACTGCAAATTTTGTATTCTTTGGTTTTTATATTGATTAGTTATAATCCTGCATATTTCATGTTATATACATGTTGGTTTTGTAATCTGATTCTCTTGCAGATTGAAGGGATCGAGATTTTTGGGGATAAGCTAGATAATTTTGATAGGAAGATGGTGCCGAAAGTATTAACTTTTTTCTTCCTTTTTTAGGTCCTGTTTTCTAGCAGACCTAGAATGTTATTAGGTTATTTTGTAAATTGTAGAACAAGGAACCATTGGCTCTTAGATTTTCTTTTGATTTGTTTTGTATCTCTTTCGAGCAATAGCGAGCTGAAGGTTCCCTTTAAGGACATTGTAATCTATTTTTTAATTAACACGTAGGCCCTCATGCAGGTTTCCAAAAAAATAAAAAAGCAAAACAAAATAAACTAAAAAACAACGATAAAACAAATAGCTGATATTCATAATTTGAGCAATTGTGGATATGTTATTGCAAAGCAATGTAGAAATTTGAATGCTCCATTGAATTCTATTATTTCTTCTGAGTTTGATTGCATGTGTGTAAATCCAATAGATGTAGAAATTCATGATAATTCTAAATCTGCAAACTGCATATCAGGTGTTTGTTTAAATGCCTCATCAAAAACTACTTGATGGAGTGGCCGAACTGCTTCTCTTCAACACTCCTCCAAGCATCTTTATGATGCTAAACCTGGCAAAGGCTTCCCCAACGCATGGATTAGGTTGGAAGTATTCAAAATTGATGAAGTTTCTAAGGCGACAACTATGTCAGAGGATAGTTCTTCTATGAATTTGAATATGAACTCCATCCATGCCAACTTTGCTAGGTTTGAAAGAGGGCTAGTAGGCAAGATTATTGGTTGAAGATTGCTATTTTTTTTTTTGTGCTAAGAAATGAATTGAAGTGAAAATGGTTAATGTTTGGAGATTTTCATCTCCTCTCAATCTCTCCAGACTCTTTCATTTGCCTCTTTGAAAGTACCGACATTCATGATGTTGTCCTTATGGGAGGATTGTGGGTTGTTGGTTGGTTTATTATTGGTTTGGATCGTTGATCTTCTTCCTTCTCTCCCCAATCAATGGTGGGCCAATCTTCTCCTGTTTGGATTCTCTTGCCTCACTTGCCTCTTTTTTATTGAGACAGCACCACCCTTACTCTGATATTTTCTTTCTTTGGACAACAACTATGAGTTGATGCTTAAACAAACTCTTGGGAGATAAATGCTTTTGCTTGTGCTTGCATGAGGATGGATCTGGTTGCCAAGTTTCCCCCTAGAGTTTTGATCTATGGGCTTTATAGCAAGTTCTTCTAAAGAGCAGAGTATGTGGGGATCACCCACCTTTGCTTCCATTGTGGTTTTGTTGGGCACAAAATAAGTCATTGTCCTAATGTTTCTCAAGCCTCCAAGGATCCCACTCAACAACTTCAAAGAAGATAAACTAATTTGTCTAAAACTACTTTACTCAAGAACAATAACACCCCCTCTTCTAGTGACCCTATTATCTCTAATAGTTTCGCTCCTATGGTGAATAATAACCCAAATTCATCTTCCATGTTCCAATCTTCCCTTCTTCCACCTCATATGGAAATTGAGCACTCTCTTTCTTTAATCATATATTATGAGAAAGAAGAGAAAAATCCTGAAAGCTTTGGACATTGAAGTCTAGTTACTTTAGTCAAAAGAAAAATAATTCCAATTTTGGTATTAGTGGACAGAAGGCTAGTCCCTCTTCCAATGAATTTTCTTCTATGTAAAAAAAAATAATAAAGAGCTGATATTCAGAAACTCGCTAAGCTCTCCATGGTATAGGGGAGTGGTTGTCGGTTATCTTGTTATCCTCTTTTTTTATAAGGTCATAAGGACCTATCCAGACAACCTACCTATTGATCTGATGGTTGAAAATCATCCAGTTGTCAATCATCCAAGACACAATTAAATCCTTAATCCAGACTTTAAATCAATCTCCAACCTAGACCTTGATCAAGCTTCAATCAATCTAGACTTCAATCATTCAACCTACAAGTCTCTAGTTAAAATTCAATCACATTCAATTCTTCAATCACCTATTCAATCTCCAACACATTCAATCAAACTCAATTTGCATACATTCAACAAACTAAAAGCTTCAATCAATGAACATCAAACATTTAGTCAATTATCCAACCTACAATCAATAAATAGCTCAATCATTTAGTCAATTATCTAATTTCTAATCAAACAATCAAGTATTTAATCAATTACATAATTAATCATTCAATCAATCAATATTGCATACACTTTCAAAAATCAATTAACATTCAATTAAGTTTCAGTTAATCACTTCAATCAATCAACCTTCAACCTTCAACCTTCAATAAAATTAATCAATCAAAGTTCAAATCAACATTTAAATATCCAACATTCAGTTAAGCTTTAATCACCTGCAACTTCCATCCAAAACAAACTCTTAAACATTGCTAAATCCTCCATTTACATGGTCTCAATCTCCCTAAGTCTATCATAAGTGAACCCATGGTGGGTTTAACTTGGTTAAACCACCATGGGTGGTCCAAATTTACCATATAAAGACTCCCTTACTCATGTAATAGATCTAACCACTTAGAACCCTTGCAAATCACTCAAACAGCTCCTATATGCTTTATAAACTCCAATTCAATAACCTTGACTAAGTTGACTGGTTAAATAAGTTAACTCATAGTTTAAAATTAATTTTAAGATCAAACCACATTGACCAGGTCTCCCTTGTTCGAAATTAAGCCAATTTAGCCACTCAAATGTCCATTGGATCTTCCTGGACTCCACCTCAGCTCCTTTAACCCCTTTGAATGGTCAAAGGGTCAACAAAGAACCAAAAAACTTATTTGGTCAGAGCTCTCTCCCCCATGGCTTTTCCCTCCAAAGCTTCTATCCATATCATTTAAACTAAACCTAAATCCCTCAAAGGATTTACCTAAACCAGAACCTACCCCCTAGCTTAGCCTAACGGCTTATGGTACCCTCCTCATGTACGAATAACTTAGGGTCATTTTCCATCTAAGGATGTATGCTCCTTTGTCTTCTAATTATTTTGGCAAGCTATCAAACATCCAATGAGGACTTCTGAGTGATCCAAGTCATTAACTAAACCTCCAGTATTTGAATTGGTCCAAAGGGGATGAAGCCATTGCTTTGATCCTATTTCCCATTTCCTTAACTCCCTTTACCTTTTTTGACCAATTCCATGGCATTTGGAGCTTGTTGATGATGAGATTGAAGGAAAATTGATGTTTGCTCTATCCCAACTTCTTGAACTCCTTGTAGAAGTTTCCTTCTAGCTTGGAGCCTTCATATAAGTTCTAGAGGAACTCCAAGTGATAAGAACAAGCCTTTCCTATCCCTTGATATCAACAGTATAAAGGTAATAATCAAACCCTAGGCAATTATATAGTATTTTAAATAGTATCTTAAGGATTGCATCAAAAGCTTAGAAAATGCCTCCCCATTATTACTTTATTCTTATAATACCTCCGTTAAAAAATTTAAGTATTTTTGTTAAACTTTTGCTAGAAATAAGCAAAAAATAAGTTTAGGGTTTGCAGGTTTACAGAGGAAGAAGATGATGCTGCAGTTGTTGGATCTATTAATTTTAGATCAACAGTTGTGATGGCGTTGTTTTGGCAATTTGATCTGATCGCTTAGAACTATGTGATGAATGGATCTTCATCTAGCCAGATCAAGCTGTATGTTCCAAACCCTACGGATCAGATGGATGTGATCCATGTCACGCTGGTTAAGTGGTTAAGTTAGATAACCGCCATAATCTGTGCAGACCAAAGCACAGCTGCCTCATGGAAATGGCTTACTCTGTCAGCACGTAGTTGTTAGGTATATAGATTAAATGATTTTATTAATTTAAAAAATAACATAGAAATTTAAAAAAAATCTTAGAAAACTCATTTTGAATCGATTTTTGGAGTTTTTGGACTCAATGGTTTTAGAATGAAGAGAACTTCATTTTAAAAATGATTTTAGGTAAATTTGAATTACATATTTTACTGTATTTCAATTATACAAAAAAAGATTAATTCTTTTTAAAATAAATATGTATAAATCATTTTGATCTAAAATTTGGAAGAGGTATTATGGGGTTTATATTTGATCTCCTCTAATTTTCCTAAAACTATTTGATATAAATACTTTTAGTTTATGAATTTATAAAAATCTAGGTCAAATTTTGATCTAGTTTTTTGAAAATTCATAACTAACTCAATTCAAATCCAATAAATGCATGCTATGGCTCTATGGAATTAGTAAGAGACCCTTTTTAACTAAAAAATAAACTAAAGTTATGATCATACATTATTTGAGAGAAATTTTCTTTCAATAGTCTATTATATTATATATATATAATTCTCAAATTATGCATGATCATAACCTCAAATTAGATTGAGCTTAATTTGGAGATGTTTCTTACATCTTCAAATGCCTTCAATTCAATTTGATGCATTCAATTCCTTATAGTTGAATTTTTAAATTCATATGTCACTATGTGACCTATGATTTCAATAAATTAACTATAAATCATTTAATAGAGTTTTAGGCATTCATCTCGCTGTGGTGTGAAATTTTTTTTATTAGTTAAGGGTTAGAAACCATGATTGCAAACCTATCAAACTATAGGGACATTAAGGACAATAATTAAGAATGAGTCTTAGTAAACTTGGGCAAAATCTAGGATTCATACATACATCCTATAAGGTTGAAATTCAAAACACTTAAACAAAGTGACACTACCTATGTTAGGATAGGAGCTCCTTGATTTTCAATGGTCATTAAGCTAAAAATTTAATTAACTCAAGATTAATGCCTAAATTAACCCTGAAACTTAAAAAGATCATAATAAATTCAAATGTAATCAAATTAATACAAATAATATATAAAATTAACCAAAATTAAGCCCTTAATAAAATTAAAAACCCCTTGAATGGACCATTAATTTAAGCTTAATAAAAATTTTAAAGAAAAATTAATATTTGATTAATTTAATTAATTAAACATTATAAAAAAAATTTATATAATTCACAAACACTTGAGAACACTCCCTTATGTCATTTCCAACATTTGGGAGTTATTTAAAAAATTTGGAATCAATGTGGATCAAAATCATTAAAAGTCATTTTAATTAATCAATTTAAAAATTAAATTAAATACTCAAATTTCAAAAAATTCCAAATTGAACAAACTCAAAAGAATTTGACTCCATTAAGGGTCTATTAAGAAAGTTGTTATTTGCATGTTTTATATTCTTGCAACTTGTATAGTTTTGATGATTCCAAATAATATTATTTTAAGTTTTGTTATCTTTTAACATTTTTTGAAAGATTTGTTCTTGCTCTTATGTGGACTAACATTTCAAGAAATTCGAACTCCAGACTAATGACAACTTTAAATCAAATTCAGCATAAGATAGTTGGTAAATTGAAGCTTGTATTTTTCTTTGCATTGAGTTTGAGAGGAGTGATTGTAATTGTGTAAACACACACACACACACACACTTAAGAAGATCTTTAAAAAATTATGCTGATCATACGAGACGAACACAATTCATACGGGACGATTAAGTCAATTATCTCCTCGGAAGAGCAATGGAACAATCAGGAAGCAACAAAAAATTTTCTAAGTCCTAATAGTCTAGGATGAATTTTTATTCGTCCAAGGATGAAATATCCTCTGGAAAATTTTCGTTCATACGAAATTTATATTCGTGCTAGAATGAAATGCTCTCTGAAAAAATTTTGTCCAGACGAACTCCAATTCGTCCCAGGACAAAATGTCCTCTGGAAAATTTTCGTTCAGACAAAATTTATATTCGTGCTATATCGAAATGCTCTCTGAAAAATTTTGACCATACGAACTCCAATTCATCCCAGCACAAAATGTCCTCTGTAAAAATTTCAGAGAGCATATTCGTCCTAGGACGAAGCGAACCGACTCTTAAAAAAATATGGCAACTTCCTGTAGATTTCGGAACCGACCTATGGTATAACCTTTCGTACCGGACGAACCTGGTTCGTACGGGACGATTAATGTGTATGAAGTCAGTTTTTACCAATATACATTGGGTTCATTTCCAACTGAATTAAATAACATCGTCCGGGATTATCCACGATCGTACGGGATGATCCACTGCTGACAGACTTGAATTTTAGCAATTTTTGGACGATTTTTTGTATCTTTCCTATATAAAGTCCAATATAAACTGTCACTTAATCTTTTTGACTACTGATCTTCGTGCCAATTGAAAGGATAGTCAAGGAGAGAGTGTGAGAGAGTGTTTGAAGGAGAATTCTTACTATTATAGCGTGAATATTTCACTTGGTACTCAAAGGTAAGAGTCTATACCATTTTTTTTATTACTTCACTCTTTTCTCTCTTCCTTCTAGATTTCTTGTGAAGAAGATCTGTCAAGGAGATCCGGTTCTCTACCGACACTTGGAGAGTGTGAACAGCCGAAGGGTTCTCTGCCCACACTAGGAGAGTGTGAATAGCCGAAGGGTTCTCTACCCACACTAAGAGAATGTGAACAGTTGAAGGGTTATCTGCCCACACTAGGAGAGTGTGAAATGATGAAGGGTTCTCTTTCTACACTGGAAGAGTGTGAAAGGACGAACGATTCTATGCCAACACTGTGAGAGTGTAAAAGGACGATGGTTCTCTACCACACGGGGTAGTGGTGGAAGAGAGCTTTGTAAAGGCTTCTTCACATTGTTGTGGGTGCAAAAAGAGAGTCACTAGTGGTATTAGTGCAATACTCGGAGGGTGCCTCCGGGGAGTGGATGTAGATCGTGTTTGACCGAACCACTATAAATCTTGTTTCTTTTATTTTTCCGCTGCTTTTATTTTTGTTTTACTATTTCTAACTTATAGTTGAAAAACTTTTTATATAAAATTCACTAAAGTTAAATTCTCGATTTTAAATTTTAAAAGAGGATA
This sequence comes from Dendrobium catenatum, assembly GCF_001605985.2. NCBI lineage: Eukaryota > Viridiplantae > Streptophyta > Magnoliopsida > Asparagales > Orchidaceae > Dendrobium > Dendrobium catenatum. The sequence goes on from NW_021319233.1 coordinate 26,224, forward strand.
AAATTTTTTAAATACTAATTCACCCCCCTCTTGGTTAGCCGCTGGAACATAAGCTTAGGTTTAACAACTTAATTCATAGTGAACAAATTACAACAAGTGGTATCAGAGCAGTGTTTCAAAATTATAAGTTTAGACTACTTTTTTATTAACGTAGATGACTACATTTGGAAACCGAAATACACCTGAGGGTTACTCTATAACTAGACCTCCATTGTTTGACAATATTCCTTTTGATTTTTGGAAAACACACATGTCTACATTTTTACAGTCACTTGATTATCGTATGTGGATCTTAGTTCAGGAAGGGTATACAAAACTAACTAGACTAGTTGATGGAATTAGAGTTGAAACACCTTTTATGGACTGGGCAGTAGAAGAACGTGACTTAGCACTACTAAACACAAAATGCTTAAACAGTTTCTTTTGTGAACTTAAATCAGAAGATTACATGCGGGTTTCTACTTGCAAGAGTGGAAAAGATATATGGGATAGACTTTGTATAACATATGAGGGGACTAATGAGGTTAAGTAATCTAGACTTAATATATTATTACATGATTATGAATTGTTTCCCATGAAACCTAATGAATCCATTTCTGATATGTACACAAGATTCACACAAATAGTCACCTCTTTACATGCATTAGGTAGGGAATTAACGAATGCTGAAATATTTAATAAGATTCTTCGTTGTTTGCCTACTGCTTATGATGCTAAAATTACTGTAATTATAGAGTCTAAAGATCTAAACATTTACTCTATTAACAATCTTCTTAGTTTGCTAATTGCTTACGAGCAAGGAGTTAGCCAAAGAAAGATTGATGCAGGTGAACCACGAAGGGAGAAGAACATAGCACTGAAAGTGGAGGAGTTTGAGAGTGAACACTCACAACTTGAGGATAAAGACGATATTGTATTAATGACTAAACAATTCAGAAGCTTTCTAAAGAGAAAGCAGAAGAGACGTCAGTAATGGAATATAGGTAAATTTAATAAAAATACAAAAGTTTCTAATGATGTTATTTGCTATGAGTGCAGGAAACCTTGACATATAAAGACAGATTGTCCAAAACTCAAAGCCACTCCTAGCATGGAGAAGGTAGAGGAGAAACCTTTTGTGAAGAAGGACAAGAAGAAATTCCAAAGAGCTTTTTGGGTGGACTCAGCTTTGGACTCGTTAGAGACAGAAAAGGAAGAGGAAGTCACTAATCTGTGCTTAATGGCCGATAGTCTTGATCAGTCAGATCAAGAAGAGGTATGTGGCTTAACTTATGATAAACTTTTTGAAGTTTTTGAACACATGCATGATGCATATAGGAAAATAAAGAAAATGCATGCAAGTCTAAGTTTAGAATTTGAAGAACTACAAAAGAACCATGAAATCCTTAGGAAAGATCATGCTTTAATTGATGACAACCACATGAAATTATTTGATAAGTTTAATAACATGAATAAAAATCATAAAAATTTAAAATTATCCTATGCTGAAATTGAAAAAGATTTTAAAAAATTTAAGGATGAATCAGAGAGCAAGATTTATAGATCAAATTATACAAATCAAATTTTGGAAGATATGAATTCATTTTACAAATTAACAATAAAAGCTCTCGAGGATAATAGGATACCCCCTAAACTTGAAGAGTTCACTAATCCTATTTTTTATCCTAAATTTATGCAATCCCTAAATATACAAATAAATAGTAGTAGACTTAGGAATCCTTTTCCAAAAGTAAAATGTAACAATTGTGGATTGATTGGACACATAGCTCACACCTGTACTTTGAAGAAAAAAACTTATTTGGTGTGGAAATCTAAGATGCATAAACCTAAACATATCATACATGCATCTCTTTATAAATTGCCAAAAGAAGAACCTAAACTTATTTGGGTTCTCAGGTCTAACGTTTAATATTTTTGCAGGGTCGCTCTTACACAAGACCTCGTGAGAGCATATGGTACCTAGACAGCGGATGTTCAAAGCATAGGACTGGAGATACTGTATAATTCATATCGTTAGAAGCTAGGAGTGGAGGCAAGGTTACACTTGGAGATAACATCACAAGGAAGGTGATTGGGACATGTATAATTGGAAATCTAAAGAATTTTTATATTGAAAATGTGTTATGGGTAGAAAGCTGCATAATTTGTTAAGTATAAGCTAGCTATGTGACAAAGGATATTGTGTAAAATTTTTCCTACTAGCTGCTTTTTAAGCCTAAATAAAAATGATGTTTTGAATGGAAAAAGGATAAATAATATTTATATGCTAGATTTGAATTGCATTCAAACTCCTACTATTTTTTATTTAAAAATTATTTCTGATGAGTCATGGCTTTGGCATAGGAGACTTTATCATTCTAGCATAAAAACCTTAGGAGGATTTCCCAAAAGAACTTAGTAAGAGGTATACCAAAACTATACTTTACTAAGAACCACCTTTGTGATGCATATCAATTTGGAAAGCAAGTGAAGTCCTCTTTTCAATCCAATAAGGATATTAGAACTAATAAACCATTGGAGATTTTGCATATGGATCTTTTTGGACCAGTTGGAACTGTAAGACTAGAAGGGAAGGTATACGGATTTGTGATTATGGATGATTACTCAAGATTCATATGAGTTAGATTTCTATTTCATAAGAGTGAATCATTTGAGGAATTTAGAAAATTTTTTACTTGGATTCAAAGAAAACTTGGGTGTGAAATTATGACTATACAAAGTGATCATGGATGAGAATTTGAAAATAAAAGATTTGAGAATTTTTGTAAGGAGAAAAGAATTGATCATAACTTTTCTGTACCTAGAACCCCTCAGCAGAATGGGATAATTGAAAGGAAAAACAGAACATTAATAGAAGCTGACCGAGCAATGTTGATAGAATACTCACTTCCTAAATACTTTTGGGCTGAGGCGGTTAGCACTGCATGTTATGTTCTTAATAGGGTGAATGAGAGATCTAAATTAAATAAAACACCCTATGAGTTGCTAAAAGAAAGAACACCTAATTTGTCTTATTTGCATATTTTTGGTTGCAAGGTGTTTATACATAACAATGAAAAATCTGCCTTAGGAAAATTTGATAAAAAATCAGATAAAGGAATTTTTATTAGATACTCAAGTATTGGAAAATCTTACAGAGAATTCAATAAAATAACTTTGATAATTGAGGAGACCACACATATTATATTTGATGAATCTGGAAATTTGGAAGAGCCAAATGTCGTAGAAGATGAGATTGAGGATAACTCCCAAAAGATTGATAAAATAAATTTGGAAGAAAATTTGAAAGAAAATGTGGAAAAAAATTTGGAGATAGAAAATCCTTTTCCTAGATATTAGAAATTTTCTAAAAACCACCTAAAGGAGTTGATAATTGGTGAACCTAGTGAGGGTGTAAGGACTAGGCGTGGATTAAACAAAGAAGTCAATCATTCAGCCTTCATTTCTATAATAGAACCCACTAATATTGATCAAGCACTTTCAGATGAATTTTAGATTTTGGCCATGCAAGAAGAGTTAAATCAATTTATAAAAAATAAAGTTTGGGAATTAACTACAAGGCCAAAGGATCAAAGTGTAGTTGGAACTAAGTGGGTATTCAAAAATAAAATGAATGACTCAGGAGTAGTCATTAGAAATAAGGCTAGATTAGTTACTGAGGGGTATAATTAAATTGAAGGAATTGATTTTAAGGATACTTTTGCCCCTGTAGCTAGACTTGAAGCAATTAGGGTTTTACTAGCATTTTCCTGTTTTAGAGGATTTAAATTGTATCAAATGAATGTAAAAAGTGCCTTTTTAAATGGGGTAATTCAAAAAGATATTTTTGTAGAACAACCACCAGGTTTAAAAATTCTAAATACACAAATCATATTTTCAAATTGAAAAAGGCATTATATGGATTGAAACAGACACTTAGGGCTTGGTATGAGAGGTTGAGTACCTTCTTACTTGAAAGATCATTTGAAAAAGGAAGTGTGGATACAACTCTTTTTTTGAATAAAGTTAAAAATGATATACTCATTGTATAAATTTATGTGGATGACATCATCTTTGGATCTTCAAATAAATATCTTTGTGATGATTTTTCTAAAATAGTAAGAAGTGAATTTGAGATGAGTCTAATGAGAGATTTAAGTTACTTTCTAGGATTTAACATTAAACAAATTGAGGAAGGTATATTTATTAGTCAGTCAAAGTATGTTAAGGATATCCTCAAAAAGTATGAAATGGACAAATGCTAAACCTGTTAGTACACCTATGAGTTCCTCAGTTCAGATGGATAAGGATCCTAAGGGAAAATCTATTGATCAAAAGAAATTTAGAGAGATTATTGAATCTTTGTTTTACTTGACTGCTAACCGACCCGATATCATGTTTAGTGTTTATTTGTGTGCTAGATTTTAATCAAATAAAAAAGAATCATATTTGACAGCACTAAAAAGGATTCTAAGATATCTGTTAGGAACTCAGAACTTAGAAATTTAGTATCCTAAGTTTAGCTCTTCATTTAAAATAATTGGTTATTCAGATTCTGACTTTGCAGGTTATAGGGTGGATAAAAAGATTACTTCTAGAACATGTCAGTTTATTAAAAATTCTTTAGTCTCTTGGTCTAGTAAAAAACAAAATTTAATAGCCTTATCTGCTGCAGAAGCTGAATACACTGCATTAGGAAGTTGTGTGGCACAAGTACTTTGTTTGAAACAACAGTTAATTGATTTAGGATTAATATAGGCACTATTTTAATTTATTGTGATAACACTAGTGCTATTTGTATTTATAAAAATCCTATTCAACATTCAAGAACCAAACATATAGACATCAAGCATCACTTCATAAGGGATTATGTATCCAAAGGAGAAATTGAACTCACTCATGTTTCTACTGAAAATCAACTTGCAGATATTTTTACAAAACCTTTAGCCTTTGATTCTTTCAATGTATTAAGAACAAGGATTGGAATAATCGATTTGAATGCATAATAAAAATATTTGTCTGCAACATTGATGTGTGTTTTTAGTTAGTAATTTTTTGTATATCATTATGTTTTGTGATTTTTTTCTGTATCTTGAGATTTTGTTTTCGTTTTCATTGTGTTTTTAGTGTGCTTATGTTTTAATTTTGATTGAGTGCTTGTTTTAAAAAATTTGTGTGACAATCATCCAGGATGAAATTTTTTCGTACGAGACTAATTGTGTCGTGTGTCAAACTATCGGATTTTGAACCATTTGTATGCAGTTTTTCAGTTTTTAATGTTCACTTCGTTTGTACGATCGTCCAAGACAAACTTGTTCAAATGACGGGACGATTGAATGTCAGTTAAATGGATAAGGTAGTTTTTAATGCTATATTTCATACGCACGAATCCTTGGTTCGTCCGGACGTACACATGTTGGTTCAATGCAGGAGACGATTTCAACTTCCATTAAAATGATCATAAGTTCTGATCGTCCAGGATGAACACGTGTTCGTCTGTACAATCTTTTTGGTCAAAAGTCTGTACGAAAGGATGCTTCGTAAGTTTTGTGATTACGAAAAGCCATTTTATTTTGGACTCATTCATTCATCCATACAAAATTCTTTTCGTACTGGACGAATCAAATTTTGTACAGGACGAACGTAAATTTTGTCTGTACGAACAATCATTTTTCAATAAATTGGCGGGCTTTTGTACTCAATAGTCACACTCACACATCACTTTCAAAACCTTTCGTCCTTTAGATCCTTTCCAATGGAAAGTTCAAGCAAGCGTCAAAAGATTCTAGCCAAGGGACCACCTAAAAACTCTTTCGATAACTTTCTTTCCAAAGCCAATGAAGAGTCTTTCCCCAGATTCGTGTCCGCTAAGATTACACCCTCTAGAGTTCTTATCCAGGATCAACTGACCTTTCAGGTAATGAATTTGTTTGCTTAAACTCAGTTTGGTTTCATCCTCACACTAGTTTATATCTACAACAAAGAAACATTTCACTATTTCTTGGCAAACATGTCTTTCAACTCCGACCATTCTGTTATCCGTTCCTATGCCTTTAAGAAAAAGGTTGAAATCACCAAAGCTGACCTAGGAATCTTTTTGAAATTAAGGACTGAGGGAGCTAGAGCACATACTTTGACCACCACTTCTGAATATGAATGGTCTGAAATTAATACAGTGATTAGAGGAATCATTTTTAACGAGCATATGCCTAAAGTATCTAGTCTCATTCGTAATGCTCGTATCATCTAGCATGTTCTTAGAACTTCTATAATTCCTAAAACTGGTGATAGAATCAACATTACTCCTGTTCTATCTATAGTAACCTTCTTGATCATGACTAAAGAACCTATAGATAAAGCCCAACTAATTCTTGACTATCTTTATGGAGTCTCTGAAATTGGTCACGTCAAACATAAAAGAAAGAAGAACATTGCCTTAGGACATATGGTTACCTACATTTTGGATAAGAAATACAATTTGGTTCATCCTGATCAAGATTTTGAAAAACCGCTCTACTACAACGACGGATCATTTAGAGCAATCTTCAATAAAGAAGAACCAAGTAAAACACATGTCATTAGTGATACTGAGGAAGAACATGAAGCTGCACCTGCACCTGCTAATGAACCAAATTATCAGGATTTGGTTCAAAGATTTGACCGTTTAGAGACTCACTTTGATCAAATTGAAGCTCATATGCAGCAGCATGATATACAATACACTCAAGATATGAGATTTATGTGAGAACAAATAAACGATATAAATTCCAATATGCTTATGATGAGTAGCTATTTCAACTTCTTCGGTGCTGCACCTCCTCCTCCTCCTCCAAATCAAGGTCCTTCAGAATGATTTCATGTACTTGATTTTGTGTTTTCTTTAGTTGACGTGTTAGTTTTGTGTTTTAGGAAAATATGATGTATTTTCTTTTCATTAGATGTTTTTATTTTTAAATCCTATGTCGTATTGATATCATTTGCTAAGATTGTAATATCATTTATTTTGATATCAAAATTAGTTATATTGTTTTGAATTTAATCTTATTTTTGAAATGTCTGTTAGCCCATATGCCAATCGTTATAATTTTTGATCTTAAGAGTGTTATACTTTGAAATGCAAGTTAAAATTAAATTCATTAGAAAATCTAATTTATTCTAAATTTAAGTTTAGCCTATAACTTGATGTAATTAAGATTGTCAATTTCATGTCACTTTTAGACTACATTAATGTCTATTATTATTATTATAATTGTGATGTTTTCTTATTTTATATTTCAGTTATCAATAAATATTTATGCACTTAGAAAAATTTAAAATTTTTTATTATTGATTTTGGAAGGAATACGATTACTCTTGAAAAATGTACAAACATATAAAAAATCAAAAGAAATACGTAAATGTTTGCAATTTGAAAAAGAGGCACAAAATAAGCCCATAACTGAAAAGATGCACAAAAATGTGCCACAAATTTGAAAAAGATGCGCAAAGCGCCACAGTTGATAGTTAATTCTTTCAATAATATTTTAATCTCTTAATTTAAATTGATCTTCTGTACATTTATATTTCATATTAAAATTTGAAATATATAATTTTTCTATTCATCCTTTTCGCAATGATTTTCTCTATCTTAGTGTCAAAATTGACTCATATTTTTTATATATACTTGTTATTATCAATGTTATATCTCTTCTTAAATTCTATGAATTACTATGATTTGTCTAATATTTTAATTTTATTTGTAAGATTTATTTCAATCACTTTCAAGGATCAATTATCAAAGGATTATCATATGATTGTTTATATTTCTAGTTTTTTTCTTCTTCTCTTTTTACTGTTATCAAAAAGGGATAGAAAATATTATTTGTTCGTATCTTTTCGTAACTTGTATCTTTTTATATCCTTGTTTGTATCGTATTTCTGTTTCGTAGTATTGTTTTTGTTGCATTTTAAAATTTAAAAAAAGAAAAAGGGAGATATAAAGCTGTTGTGCAAAGCCTCCTTATTTTCAACTATTCATCAATTCAGGGGGAGTTTAGGAGATTCTTAAAATTTGAAAATTGTACAAATAATAATTATTTTGCCATCATAAAAAATAGGGAGATTGTTAAGAAAGTTACTATTTGCATGTTTTACATTCTTATAAATTGTATAGTTTTGATGATTCCAAATATTATTGTTTTAAGTTTTGTTATCTCCTATTATTTTTGAAAGATTTATTTTTGCTCTTGTGTGGACTAACAATTCAAAAAATTCGAACTCCAGACTATTGACGACTTCAAATCAAATTCAGTATAAGATAGTTTATAAATTGAAGCTTGTATTTTTCTTTGCATTGAGTTTGAGAGGGAGTTATTGTAATTGTATAAACACACACACACACACACACTTATGAAGATCTTTAAAAAATTATACTGATCGTATGAGATGAATACAGTTCATACAGGACAGTCAAGTCAATTATCTCCTCAGAAGAGCAACGGAACAAACACGAAGCAATGGAAATGCTCTTTGAAAAAAATTCATCTAGACGAACTCCAATTCGTCCTAAGACGAAATGTCCTCCGGAAAATTTTTGTTCAGATGAAATTTATATTCGTGCCAGGACAAAATTCTCTCTGGAAAAATTTCATCCAGACGAACTCCAATTCGTCCCAGGATAAAATGTCCTCTGTAAAAATTTTGTTCGGACGAACGCATATTTGTCCCAGGATGAAGCGAACTGACTCTAAAAAAAATTGGCAACTTTCTGCAGATTTTGGAACCGAGCTATGGTATAACCGCTCATATTGGACGAACCTGGTTCGTACAGGACGATTAATGTGTATGAAGTCATTTAGTACCAATATACATTGGGTTCATTTCCAACTTAATTAAGTAACATCATACGGGACGATCCACGATCGTACGGGACGATTCACTACTGACAGACATGAATTTTAGCAGTTTTTGGATGATTTTTTGTGTCTTTCCAATATAAAGTCCAATATAAACTACCATTTAATCTTTTTAACTACTGATCTTCGTGCTAATTGAAAGGAGAGTCAAGGAGAGAGTGTGCGAGAGTGTTTGAAGGAGAATTCTTACTACTGGAGCGTGAAGGTTTCACTTGGTACTCAAAGGTAAGAGTCTCTACTTTTGTTTTTTCTATTACTTTACTCTTTTCTCTCTTCCTTCTAGATTTTTTGTGAAGAAGATTTGTCAAGGAGATTCGGTTCTCTGCGGACACTTGGAGAGTGTAAACAACCGAAGGGTTCTCTGCCCACACTAGAAGAGTGTGAAAAAGAGTGTGAACAACCAAAGGGTTCTCTGCCCACACTAGGAGAGTGTGAACAGCCGAAGCATTCTCTGCCCACACTAGGAGAGTGTGAAAGGATGAAGGTTTCTCTGCCTATACTGGGAGAGTGTGAAAGGATGAACGGTTCTCTGCCAACATTGGGAAGAGTGTAAAAGGATGATGGTTCTCTACCGCACCGGGTAGTGGTGGAAGAGAGTTTTGTAAAGGCTTCTCCACCTTGCTGTGGGTGCAAAAGGAGAGTCACTAGTGGTATTAGTGCAATACTCGGAGGGTGCCTCCGGGGAGTGATTGTAGGTCGTGTTTGACCGAACCACTATAAATCTCGTGTCTTTTATTTTTTCGCTGCTTTTATTTTTATTTTACTGTTTCTAACTTGTGGTTGAAAAAATTTTTCTATAAAATTCACTAAAGTTAAATTCTTAGTTTTAAAGTTTAAAAGTGGGTAAAATTTTTTAAATACCAATTCACCTCCCTCTTGGTTAGCCGCTGGGACATAAGCTTAGGTTTAACAACCTAATTCATAGTGAACAAGTTTTAACAGGGTCTAGTATTTATTAAAAATTTTAAACTTCCAAAATTAAGTAAAAGTAAAAAAAGTCACCATTTTGGTTAATTGTAGTTAAAATTTGAGTCAAAACATACAAAATTCATACTTAATCTAGAAAAATCCAATTCTAGCAAACTTAGTTTCTAATTACCTTCTTAGGGTCTAATATTTGAGAAAAATATCAAAACTTTAGATGTTCACTTAAACAAAAAAGCCAAATTCTAACCTCTTAATTTAATACAATAAATAATTTAAAAAAAAATCTAAAATTAAATAATTAACTTAAAATTTGAGGAAATATAAACTAAAATATTAAAATTAGTAATCAATCAATCTAATAAAAATTTTTTAACCCCTTAAGTACCAACCAATTAAATCAATTAATTCATACTAATTACTACTAGGTAACCTGAGTTTACAAGATTATTAACTTAGTCTTATGAAAGGTGAAATAAACTTCACGATTTTGATGTAAATAAAGATAGTAATCAATTAAAACTTAAAATATATTTTAAAATTGATATTAAAACACAAGAATTTAAACTCAAACTAAAATCCTTTAAGCGTTTTAACAAATCTAAACATTAGGTAACTTTAACAAATTACCGGGCATAGGATATATCCAAGCTATACAGCCTACCCCACACACTTTAGATGGTTTACTAGGATAACTAACTTTAATTCTAAGCTAAGCTGGTGTTTACTTTCCTACTGCTTGTGTACTAAATTTTTTATGATTTTGACTACATGTTGGTTACTAGAAGTGATTAATGTGATTATTTCTTTAAATTTTAATGTAATCTATGAATTAATTTGATGAGCTTTAGCTTATCCCTAGGTTAGGAATGATCTGGATGCTCATATAATTTTATGCAGGTGACCATGCTTATACAGGAATAAAAATAAGGGAAAAAAATTAAAGTTAAATTAATGATTTTTTTGGTGGTACTAAGCATGCTAAGCCTCTTAAAATTAAAAGAGCATGGACAAATGTGACTGTGAATTATGTTAAGGAAAATATATAACTTCTTTTGATGTTGATTTTGATTATAAATGCTTAAGATAACCATGTATGGTTATATTTTCTTTCTTTTATATAATGTAATTTAATTGAGTTATAAATGTCAAAGTCCACTTTGAGGTGGGATGTCACCATCATACTTAGAATCCAAATAGAAGGGAACATCCCTTAGGGTAGAGTTCCTCTTCATTTGGAGATCTAAGTTAGGATAATTTTAATATTCAAAGAAAAAAGAAAATAACCCTTCAGGGAGGAGTTTCTTTTCATTTGGATATCCAAACCCGATGAATCCAAGCAGCTCACAAAAGGAAGAAGAAGTGAAGACAAAGAGATATCCCACTCAAAGTTACTTATGTCATTTTAGGATTAGAATATGTGTTGTTGTTAGTAGTTCCCAACCACTTTTAATTTATGCAGATCTTGAGTTATAAATTAAGTGGCACTTGCTACATGGACTTTGATTTTATTTAATGATTATCTTATTTGATTGATTTTTTTTTCATAGTAGAGAATTGTCAGATTTTTTTAGCTTTCTTTCTTGTATACTGTATTTAGTTTTAGCCTGGATACGATCAGAGGCTCATGAGAGTATAATTAAAAAATCTTTTCTACTTAAACTAAAAAAAGTTATTAGGCTCACATAGTAACTCTAACCATTTAAGACATAAGCTTGGGATCACCGAGAGTTTACATGCATACATAATAATTTCTTCTTATCTTTATTAAGCACCTCCCCGCCTATCGATTTTGATAGACCACCTGACCTATTAGGGTGTTGTTTAAACAATGTGATATTGTGTAATATCTAGGGAATAATTATTTTTAATCCTTTTAAAAATGGAATCATATTGATTTATACATTCAAGGTCGACTAGCATGCATTACATTATAAATTAATTCAATAGAAAAAAATTTTTATTACATTTTCTTCAAGTATAATCACCCTACATAAGTCAAGTGACCAATTAGGATCTATTCTAGATATTGGCTCTATATCCCCAAAACTTAATCAACAACCTAACTATTTTTTATTAAAGATCATATTCATGAATTTTAAATACCTAGGTGGTTAGCTAGCTCTTCAATCCAAACTAGGATAAGTCTAAATTTGCACTACATTAACTAGGTTTGGTCAACATCGTTCAGTGCTCAATTTATATTTAGGAGCAGGGGCAGACTCAAAATTTTAAGTTCTTAGCTTTGGTAATTCAATCCCACCATTTTAATAAAATGATAACTTAAACTAAAATTTCTCCTCAAATCAAAACTTAAAGCCCAACACATAGGGTAGATCGGGACATTTTTGAATTGCTTCAAAATCCCAAAATGCCTCTTACTTCCTCTCCTTTGTCCTCTAAAAATAAGTGTTAAAATTTTGATCCAACCCAAGCTTAAATTCAAACCTCACTTCCCTTAATATAACACTTTGAAAAATTCTAAATAAAATTTCTATCATTATTTTAATTGAGAGTTTTCATAGGAAACTTAGGTTTCCTAAGATATAATTAATTATGGAAGCTTGCGCTCGTAGGACATTTAAGGAACCCAGATTAATTTTCAAAATTTAATTAACTCTCTTTAGAAAAATCAACCGACAATGATCATTAGAATCATGTTTGGATGATCTATAATAAATGATATTTTTCTTCTTCAGGAAGACATGTCATTTGTTATCAAGACTTTGAATATAAAATTAATGATACTTCATTCAAATTATTATTGCGAAATACTCGATCAAGCATCATTTTGACCCTTTAGGGTCATTTGCAGCTCTTTCTTGAATTTGACTATCATAATCCAAATGAAATTTATAGTTTTATTGTCTAAACCCATTAGTGAATAATATTATTGCCTTTCGGGGTTAAATATTGTTCATAATGATGTGTTTGACTTCAAAATTTGAAATTCTAAAAATCAATTTTTCTCAAAGAAATTAAATTTTTATTTGCTTTGTACCTTTCCAATGCAAATCAAATCCCCTTTTTTCAAAACTCAATGAACATATCTCCCCCTTTTGGCGAAGGTAGTTATGGTAGGAAAGCTTCAAGACATAACCATTTTTTGGAAGGTCTTAGAAGGCAAGGATTCAGAGGCTTGTAAATAGGTTTTTATGGATATTCAAGCCATTGGGTTAGGTGGTATTCTTGATGTTGATGTTTTGTTTGAGGAACACATGTAACTATTTAATTCCTTGGATGATGACCAACTTTGCGACTCTAAATGGGGTCTGATCATATTGGTAGGGGTAATAAGTAGATGTCGGGTAAGCATGCTACATTTGATTTTAATGAGTTCATTCTTGTATGGTGAATCATTTGTTAATCCTTAGAGATTTATATCTACGAGCATAAGTCAGAATGTAACCTGCAAGTATAGGTTCATAATCCTGAATCGAATATCTCATGTGTGGATGCCATAGATGATCTTCTAATGTCTGACTATAGGGTTTTGAATGCAATTTTTGGATTAGATTGTCTGAACGGTTTCGATGGAAGCTTTGTTTGATTGGCTTCTTATAGGCGTGTTAACTTTCACAATGTTAGTGCACAAAAGCCTCATGCTATAGGACAATGCACATTATTTGTTTGTATTAATGCTTCTAAGGCTAGTTATTTTAACTTGGGTACAGCTGATGCAGAATTTCAACCCCAATCTAGAAAATAGAATTCCCCAAAATAGTCTAGAGTGTTTGGCAATCAAATCCATAGCCATTTTGCTAGGAGAAAGCCCTCCTATACCCCTTTAAACATTTTTCTTAATCATGAGGTGCTAAATGAGGATATAATTTGCTTGAGCCTTAATATTGACAAAGTTCATGAAAATATTTCTAAATTGGAATGTGTTCTAGTTGAGAAACTTCTAAATAAGTGAATATCATATGCTTTGCTTCATGGTGAACTTTCAAGGAGATAATCAGACATTGGAAAGTATCAATTGATCACCATAGCTCCAAATTACTTTATTTATACTTTTCAAACACCTATCACTCATGATTTCATCCTCAAGGGTGGACCTTGGATTATGGCTGAAAGCATTATTGGCTTAGACTAGTGGTCACATACCTTTTCTCTTAAGGATATGAAGGGGTTCACCTCACCAATTTGGGTTCTACTTCAAGGGATTCCTTTGATGTATTCGGATCCTTCCAATATTGCTCATATGGCTACTATGATTGGAGAACCTTTTTTGGATGGATGAGTAAGCATCCTCTTGGGGTCAGAGTTCTTATGGTAGAGTTTGTGTCTGCATTGATTTGACACAAACTTTTCCCCTTGATTTTAAATTATGGGCCTAAATGGAAGCTTTTTTTCAAAGAGTCTCTCTCATTTATGCTTCCTTTATACAAATATTGGCCATAAAGTAAAGTCTTTCCCTCACAAGGCTAAGCTGCAGCTTGATAACTATGTTGATGGCACTCATCAATCTACTATAATGGATATGCATAATAAAGCTAGTACTATGAATACTCAGCAGTCCGATCCTCCATCACCCCAACCTTTCTCTTCTACCTTTGATGCAAATAATTTGGGGACTTGGAATGTCGTCACTCGAAAATAAAAGCTTAAGAAGAAAGTCCAACTTCCTGCTACATCTTCTAGAGGAAATGAAATGATGTGACTCTTTACAACATTAGTTGTTTCCATCCAAAAGCCTATTGTCTTCACTTTTTAGAAATTTCAGTAGAAGAATATATCCAATAACAGTTTGAATCTCTCTAAGCAAAGACCTAGTGTGTCTCATGGTCAATTATGAAAAGAACTACAACAGTTGTGGCATGTAACCACTGCCCTAAGAAAGAGGAAAAAAAGCATCTAATGAGATCTTGGGCGGGGAACTGATCCCCTTTAATGACCAATGTTTAGGTCCTCTTATTTGTATTGTAATGGTTGCCACAATCAAAGGAGATCGATGCTGAACCCTTTTATAGAGTGGTTAGTTGTTTGCTTTGTTAGTTCCCTTTATAATACCATGTGGGTCCTCACATTTTAAGATGAGGGGCTTCTCATAATTTCTTTTCTATGCTCTTTTTTTTATTATTCCTTTGTTTGGTTTTCTTAGAAAGCATGCTCTCCCCCTTTTGTTTTTTGTGTTGGGGAGGCATAGATGATTCCTGTCTAGTTTGTACTCTTATGTACCTTTGTCTATTTTAATGGAAAAATTAAAAAAAAATTGCATTAAAAAAATAAAGAGCTCATGTTGGAGAGGATTTGATGCCAAAATTGTATCATGTTGGGAGGAAATGAATAAAATTACAAGGCAAAGGTTAAGGTGAATGAAAGGGGAGAGGGTTGGTGAGTTGTTATATTTTTCATTTATTTAGCTAACTAAACATGTGATACAGCTTCTCATAATTTCTTTTCTATGCTCTTTTTTTATTATTCCTTTGTTTGGTTTTCTTAAAAAGCATGCTCTCCCCCTTTTTGTTTTTTTTGTGTTGGGGAGGCATAGATGATTCTTTTCTAGTTTGTACTCTTATGTACCTTTTTCTATTTTAATGGAAAAATTAAAAAAAAAAGTTGCATTAAAAAAAGAAAGAGCTCATGTTGGAGAGGATTTGATGCCAAAAATTGTATCATGTTGGGAGGAAATGAATGAAATTACAAGGCAAAGGTTAAGGTGAATGAAAGGGGAGAGGGTTGGTGAGTTGTTATATTTTTCATTTTATTTAGCTAACTAAACATGTGATACAAAAAAAAAACTAAAATCTAAAATTAGCAAGAAATAAAAACAAATATATTTATTTAAAACTAATATTAAGTGTAAATAATATATAAAGTTGTTGGATGAATATTTATGAAATTAGAAAACCAGAGAGTTTTATATCCTAACTTTACATGAAGATCCATCATATAAAGATATATATATATATATAGAGAGAGAGAGTGAGAGAGATTTATATATATATATAGAGAGAGAGAGTGAGAGAGATTGAGATAGATAGATAGATAGATAGAGAGAGAGAGAGAGAGAGAGAGAGAGAGAGAGAGGAGTGCAAGAGATAATAAATGATGTCCTTCTGGGAGGGTAGGTATCAACACAATGTAGTAAATATACAATGTATGCAACATATTATATTGTTGAGAATTGGAAGAATTTAATGGAATGAGAAATGTTCTTAAGGTATCATTAGCCTATTTACTTAGTCAGCAGGATTGTAGTCGAGCAATAGTGGTTAGAAAATTATAATCATGTAGCGGAGGTTAGAATGATCGTAGTCTGGTGGTAGTAGTCGGAGGGCCATAGTTAGGCGATGAATGTTCAAGGATTATAGATGGGGGTCCGTCGAGGTCGAGAGGACTATAATTGGACGATGGTGGACATAAGGAAGTAGTCAGGAAACAAATGTTGAAGGGTAAGTAGTTAAGTAACAAAAAATGGTGGCAATGTAATAGGCTTAGTATAGCTAATAAGGCCGAAAGGACCGTAGTAGTTGAGCGTTGGAAGTCAAAGGCATCATAATCAGCAAGTGATTGAGATCATAAGGACCATATTCAACACTCGATGGAGATTTAAGGGATCATATTCATTGAATGATTAAGTTCACAAGGATCTTAGTTGATGGGAAATGAAGGTCAAAAGGATTGTACCTTATAAAGGTGGTTAAAGCGATTGCAATCAACATAAAACTATGGTTCGAGGGACCTTAGTTGGACAAGGAGGTCAAAGAGACTATAGTTAGGAAACTGAGGTCAAAGGTCCCTTCGACCTCTTTTACCTGACTACAGTCCTCTGACCTCTACCATCGACCCATCAACAGTCCCTCTAACCTCCATCACTAGTTATTTATGGTCCCTTCAACCTCCATCATCTGTCGACTACGGTCCCTTCAACTATAATTGCCTGGCTATGGTCC
This sequence comes from Dendrobium catenatum, assembly GCF_001605985.2. Classification (NCBI taxonomy): domain Eukaryota; kingdom Viridiplantae; phylum Streptophyta; class Magnoliopsida; order Asparagales; family Orchidaceae; genus Dendrobium; species Dendrobium catenatum. The sequence goes on from NW_021319233.1 coordinate 42,920, forward strand.
TTCCTACCATAAATACCTATCAATTATGGTCCCTCTGACCTCTATTGTACGCCAACTATGGTCCCTCTAACCACTATTACCTAATTGGAGTCCTTTCGACATCAGTTTCTTATTGACTATGATAATCATACCATTACTGCTTGATTACGATCCTCGGGCCTCCGTTGCCCAACAAAGATCCTTACCTCCATTGCTTTTCCATTATGGTCCTCAAACTTATGTTGCATGAATAGTTTTTTTATATCACTAATACTCGTTTATATTCATTGGACCAATATCACCCGACTATAGCCCCTCTGATCTCAATAGTCTGACTATAGTCCTTTGATCTCCATCACCCAACTATAGTCCCTGCGACCTTCATCACATGACCACTGTCCCTCTCACCTCCGTCACTTTATTATGATCCTGTTTATCACAGTCATCTAGCTATGAGCTCCAATCACTGTCACACTAATATGGTCCCTTTGATTTTTGTTGCCCGACTATGGTTCCTCTAATCTCAATTTCCAAACTATAATTTTGTTGACCAATTAAATATGCTGACAATCTCTTAAGAATTACTCTCATTGCATTGGATTCTTCCAACTTCATTCATGTAATGTGCTCTAGATGATGTATATGTGCAACATTGTGCCAATGCCTTCCCCTGAGGAAGGACATCATTTATAACCAACAATGAACTCTACTGGAATCATTTCAACTAGTTGAGGCCCTATGGGATTTTCCCTTTCAAGGGTTTTCTACATAAAAATGCTAGTGTCTTCTATAACATTTGCACACTCTCTTTTATCTAAGTGTGTGTGGGTGTGCTGGATCTTCATATAAAGCTATGACTTTAAAGACCATATCTCTACCATCACGAATGATCAAGCAAGCAACAAAAGTAAAAAATAAAAAAACAATTTCAAAGATGAATTACTAATAATATTGTTTGACTAGGTTGCATAATATGATTTTCAACAACTAAAAATAAATCTAAAGATTTATACAAGCTGAAAAATCATTATTCTTTACAAATTGATCTATTGAGCAAAAGTTATTAAGATTTCAAATAAGAAAAAGAAATGGTTCAATAAAATAAATTTCAAGAGAGAAAATGGGGTGCAAACTAATTTTTTCATGGTTCGATATTAATAAATATGTCCATGCTTTGAGCCCTCCAACCTAAATTTTCACTATTATTTCTTTCAATCATCACTATGTGGAGAAATCCCTCTCCTTGCCAAGTAATGAAGAAAATGTAAATCATTTTCTACTTGAAAAGAGAAAATCATTATTCTAGCCCATCTAATAGCCAGCAAAAACACTTAAAGTGATCTTTGACACCCCACAAATTTCTTAAAGATACAACAAGCTCTCAATAAGTTAACTTGCTTTACTAGAGGGGTTAAGGTAAAAGTGTTCACATCATTTATTTTTTTTTAAAAATAACGTGGTATGAAACCTTTTGTTGACATAATTCTTGAATCAATTTGGTTCAATTTTGCCAAAATAACAAATCTTAATTTAATTTTAACCAGAGATAATTTAGTTTAAGCAAACTTAATTAATCATTTCAATTTTGACTCAATTTTTGGCTCGATGTAGCTCAAAATTAATTAAATTGAACCAATCAATAGGGTTAAATCTACTCGAATGGAGTAAAATCAAATCAAAACTAATCTTAAATTAGCTTATAGGATTAAGTCACAAACCAAACCAGCTAAAATCAACCCAAATGTAATAAAAAAAATTAAACAAAATTAAGTTGAATTGCCTCAATCTAGTCAAATCGAGCCTGTTCAAACTCTATTATTCTAAAAAAAAAATCTAGTTAAAAAATAATTTAATACTAATTTGTTAATTATTAGTTAAAGGATTAGGTGTTTCTTTTGCGCTTTATATATATCATTAGAAACAATGAAATAATTATACTTATAGGTAGGATATATATATACATATATATAATTGATTTAAAAAATAAAAAAGGTGTTAATTTGAATTTACTATGGACAAAATAAATGAATGATCATGGATTCCCTTTAGTGTTTATTTAGACAAATCCGTATAGCTAACATTTTATTGCCTCAACATATAGACTAATGCTACACTACCAACTTGAGAAGATTTTTTTTTTTTTTGAAAAAGAAGCATATATTAATAATAATAAAAAACGGTTACAATAAGAAAGAGCATGAAAATAAAAAGAAAAATACAAAGAAACCGCGGGCTCAGTTAGTGGTTGAGGCTTCCAGCACCACCACACCCCACCAGGACCGTCCAAAAAGTGGAGAATAAAAGCCGACCCGAAGCATCCCGAAACTTCCACAGCAATGGTTTCCACCAGCGAAATACAATGGTGCGAGCACCAACCCATCATTGCCCATTCTACGACCTAACAACAAAACCAAACGACAAAAAAAGAACAAAACCAAGACAGAGGATAAGCAGAAATCAATGTCGCCCACGGCGACCCCTGCCTCTACCACGAGATCTACCCCGATTACCAATATAAGAAGTGGGTCTAACATTAACAAGAGTGAAATCACAACCCGGGTCAGACCCACCACAGAAATTCGGCGAAGCCAAGTCAGCTCCATCAGAGAATTCGGAGTCAGGTTCACCCTCGGATGAATACAACCAATTCAAATGATTCCTAATATCCAGTCTAGAGGAGTCGCCTAAAAAAGTGCCCACAAATCGCGTATCAACCAAATTAACGGGAACTTCAATGACATTATTAGAAACCATAGAGCGTTTTTGAGGCACACCCGAACAATTAACCGGAGGAAGAACCCCAGTTACAGGCTCACCCACAGAATTTTCCCGCAATACCTCAACACAATCAGACGGTAATATAGGAAGAAAAAAAGGCACAACATTAGGAGATAAGGTAGAATTAATACCAAAATCCTTCTCCAGCCTTTCACCAACACCACTAACATTCGCAGTACAAACAACACCTTCCAGCACAGCATCAACAGGAGAAGGGTGTAAAACATTAGCATTATTAAGATCCACACCAGCACAATTTGAAACATCAGCAATAGTAGAAACACCGCCCACAACCAAAACAGGCAGCACACCCGTATCAGGAGAAACAACCCGACAATCAACATCAGGCAAATCCACACCCTCCACATCAGCAGACTGGCAATTAACAAAATTTTCGCATTCTAAAGCATCTCGCGCGAAAATAACATTACATAAATTCGCAAAATTATCAAAAACAGGAGCAATAATCGGGTCTTCATTAGAAACAGTGACAGGAGGAATATCCACGAGGGCAGAGAAAGCAACCGGGGTAGTTTTGGACGAAATTTTTTGACATTCTAATTTTTTATGACCTAAGGCTTTGCAGAAAGAACAAAAATTAGGCATGCCCACAAAAATGAATTTCTGGGCATACCCAAACTTCTCCGGACCCAACCAAACAGTATAAGAAAAGGATTTGGATACATCTATTTCAACAAGCACACGCGTAACTGATGGACGGGAACCAGTAGCCGTAGCAGAATCAGTATGAATCGGCCTTCCAAAGACCGAGCCCAACCCAAAAATAATACGGGAGGAGAAAAGATGGGGACGTAATCCCGGAAAAGAAAGCCAAACAGGGACAATCGGAGATTCTTCCGACAAATCTAGAACTGGAGACCACTTTATCACTTTCATAAAATAGCCATAAACCAAGTAAGACCTATGAGCAAAAACCCTAGCATAATCCATATCATTGGAAAGCTTGATTAAAACATTAGCTTGATCCAACAAAGTCACCGAAAATTCCCCAGATAACTTTAAAATCACGAAAAACCTACGGATTGAATCTAAAGAAGGACGTTTAAGGGGAAATCTCCCAACCAACGCAAACTCAAAGGGCTTAGCTAGATGCAAAAATTCCTCTTCCGAAAACGACAGAGATGGCATTCCCCGATTCGAAGAAATGCGAAATTCCGGAAAAACATTCGAATCGACGGAAGCAGAAAGAGCATCCTTAAAGGATTTAGGTTGCTTACCCGAAAGGAAACCAGGATCAATCAATTTTTTTGCTATTTACCGCCGGTAAGGATGGCGGCGCAAGGGCAGAAGCCCTAAAAGGGCGAAACCCTAGCAGACGGAGAGACGGGATTGGACGAAATTTTACCTTATTACCAACTTGAGAAGATAAATGAATTTACTTTCATAATCAAACTAAGCATAAATTATGAGAAATTCATCTTGAAAGATAAAATTTACATTCACCTATCATTTTGATTATGAAATTAATCATGGAATAGGGTTTAATTTGTGTCTAATTTTTTTCCCTATATTAGTAAACTAAAGTAGGGTTTATAGTAAACTTGGTAGTTGACTCCTTATTGAGGAAAGCCTCTATACTTAATTCTATTTTCAAAGAGAAATTTTTTTATTAAAGTGAGGATTATATTATATATATATAAATATTTGATTAAAAATTGAGTTTAAAAGCTTAGAGATTGATATAATCATTTAAAAGAAATTTAAAATTATAAGTTATTTGGGTCTTATGAAAGATATTGAGGGACATAAAGTATAAACTTATACTTTCTTGGTGTGAGCTACTAGATAACATCCTAAAATAATTAGCCGCCTTATAAATATAAGATAAGATTG
>NW_021319233.1:47630-50623 GCF_001605985.2 Dendrobium catenatum
CCTCCATAGTCTTGGTTTCCTTTTTGGCCAGTCTCTTATAAATGATAGTTTTACCTCCTCTAGGTCTCGGCCACCGGTCTCTCATTTTCTGGTTGAGTTAGATGTCACCAAACATTTTCCTGAGAAAGTGTGGGTCGACCCCAAAAATTTTGGTTACACTTAGTCTATTGTTATGGAGGATCACTTTCCTTCTTATTGAGTTCACTACAAATCAATGGGCCATTCAAAATTTGAATACTACATTTTACATCCCCATCTTGATCTTTCTCCCACTCCGAACCCTCTTTCAGTTATTGAGGGTATTCACCCTCCTAGTTGTTTTCATGAATATATGAAAAGTAATGGCTTTGATTTGGTTTTGCAAGACAGTGTGGAGGTTTTTGCTGTTGGAAATGGGTTGTTAACTCAACCTCTAAATGTTGGTGATACGACATTAAGGTTTTAATAATGTTTTTTTTAAGGTAGAATAGACTTAATTTACCCTATTGTTAATGTCTCAGATAGTTAGTGAGCTTTCCTATTGTGGATGTGGCTTGTTTCATTCAAGAGGCTTGTGTGGCATTGTCAGCGGTTGCTGGTGAGATTATTATGGTAAATACTACTCTTGGTTTGTCTCATAATAATTTGGATGTGATGAACAATAATTTGTGTGTTGTTAGCATGGTGGCTTCTTCCTTTCCTTCACTCAACCTTGCCCTATCGCTTGATATTATGGTTTTGAATGAAAAAGTACCTTTAGTTGATCTTGTGATTTCTATTATCTCTAATAAGGCACTGAAATCTCAATTGGTGTTGAATTTGAAGGATCCTTGTTTGGATCAATCTGATTGGCTTGATGAGTCTTTCTCCTTCCCTTGTGGGGGTCATGGTGAAGACTTGGATAGGGTTGATGATGAGTATTTTGCTATATTTAATTTGAATGTGAGATGCATCATTTGGAAAGCCTTTTCCTATGTTAGTGGCATGAAAGTTTGGGGAGGTTAGTATTGGCTATTCTATTATAATTGCTTGGTTGAAAATCTATGACTGATATTACGTTGTAATGATTATACTATCATCTCTATCTTTGTAAAATTTGATAAGTGTACTAGCTTTCGCATTAAGTAATAGTATTGCTTTCATCTAAGTGTGCTTTAGGGATAGTTCATTAAGGTCTTACAACCTCCTCAAACTTTCAAAAATGTTAATTAAAAATTCTATAAAATTAGGATAATAATAAAACTCTAAATCATAAACCAAGTGAACGCTTTTTATACTTCATATAGGGGAAAAATGAATAATTAACTAACTTGGATCATTTATGTTATTACTTTAATTTAAAATTATAAGTTGTACCTTTATAGATTCATTTTAGAAATAAAGATGAATATTTAGAATTAAGTATTAGATATGAGTAGATTAAAATTAGAAATTATAAACAATCTAAATTTAAAATTAGTAATCTTATTAAATACTTACAGTAAATTCTATAAAATTGTAAAAGGGATTAAAGCAAAAGCTCGATCATATGCAAAATTATTAATTGTGTACTACTTATAAAAATAAAAAGAGAAGGAACTGTGAAAATAGTTCTAAAATAAAAGAAAATTAGAAGATGAATACATTCAAAAATTAGTATTAGTCAAAAGCTTAGAATCCTCTTACAATCTTATACTTAAATTCATAAAGGATAAATAAGAAAACTAATACAACTGATGGTGAGCTAATGAAAGTTTTAATTTTAACTACTAAATATCTAATCATTAATCACTTTAGAATCCAAAAATTAACTATTAAATCTATAACCTATGAATTTAGATTAAGGAATAATAAGGATGACTAATTAGTGTAATTATTAGTATTTTTCCAAACTAGAATTATAATCTTATTCATTTTTACTACTTATAGATAGTGATGTATTATCCTATAGTTTTAGTAATTTTAATTTGGTTAAATATTTAATTAGAATTGTAATATCTTTATTTTACTTGAGAATTAGCAAGAGTTTAAGCTAGAAACTTGAAAAGTATATTTCCCTTACAATTTTTTTTCTTTTCCCTTACATGATTCCATGATTAATGTATTAAAGGTTTGAATGCTAGATTTCTTTGCTTTATTAAAATCTGAGATAAGGGCATTCACTCCTCCTCTATTAAGGATTAAAACTATTGTAGTATGTATTTCTTTTTAAAATAAAAAAAATAAAATTAACAAGAATCGCAAGATTTGTATTCATCCATCAAGGACTGAGAATCACAATTTATGTGTTCTTTCTTTTGAGGCAAATGAAATACAATTTACTAAACTTGTTCTCTCCTTTAAAATTCATTTAATGCTGGTTGTAATCTTGCACTTTCTTCTTTAAATTGCACAATACTAAATGATCATTTATGATTACTAATTTCTTGAAATTGAAAGGATGATAAATAGATATAAATAAATGAATAAAAATTCTTCTTTTTTGTGAATAAATGTAGACAATAACTAGAAGAGTTTTAATCTTTTGGTTGGATGAAAGGAATGTTAATACCCCTTGAATCTCACACAAGGAAACCTAGTAAATCTTCTTTGATAAATCCTATTTGATTTGGCACTTTATGAAACTTTTCTATAATTAAAATTGATGTTTAATCATCTATTATGGGAAAATTGGTTGAGAAAATATATTAGTGCTTCTCTTAATAAAGGATTAGATGAAGAAAACCACCTCTGTCTAATTAGGAGTGCAATTTTTCAAGCATAATTTCACTTAAACGATCTTGATTAAAATCATATTATGTTTCAAGATCATGCTTCATTTCACGCTTGCAATGAGTTATTCTTTTACATTCAAATTCGTGGGGTTATTTTGGTTACTATTTGAAATGCAATGAATTAATGTTTGATAGTTCACTTTTAAACTTCTTAAAATTTATTTTGAATATAATTTGTTTTACTAATTTCAAAAAAAAATCTAGAAATATTGCACATGGTCATTGCTTATTTGCTTTTGTTATTGTGAAAGTTCATTTATA
>NW_021319233.1:54518-57802 GCF_001605985.2 Dendrobium catenatum
AGAGAATTAAATTCTAGTAACTTTGATGTATTATTATTATTTTTAATTTAATTTGGGTTTATTATTATTTTTAAAGTTTTTGGGTCCCTAAAAGGCTGAATTTTGACTTACTTAATTTTCTGACCTAATAAGCTCCAAATTCAATGAAATTTAAACCTATTTTGCAAAATGTTACTGAGTTTACTATTGTCAATTTTAACCCCTATTGGGTGTGTGTAGAATTTCCTAAGATTTTTATGAGTTTTTTAGACCTTATCTTCAATTATTTTACATAGGTGTGATCAGCATTAAATTAGGTTCCAATCTTTATCTAGCTAACCCTGATACAGATGCAAGCATACCACAAAAATTTCATGGCCTAATTCTAATAATTTGGAGAGTTCTGAATTTTTAAAGTTTTGGGTCCAAAATTGACCTATTATATTGAAAATTCACATTAAAGCTATCCAATGGGTATCTGATCCTAGAAAAATTAAAGTAAATGCCTAAGATACCGAAATAATTTTACCAAAATTTGAGTCTAGTTTGACCTCTGAATTGTGAGAAAATTGATAAAAATAAATTTCAAATAAACTATAATATCTCATAATATAGTGATCAAAATTATATAATTTTAATTTTAATAAGTACTACATGAAAAGACATTTCCAATGATACTAAAATTATAAAATTTGGTAAAAAAAATTGATTTTTTATGAATTTTTAAAGTTATGCCTATTTAAATGATTTTTTAATTCAATTTAAACAAAAATCATGGCAGCATAATTATTACCAATCATTGGTAATCATAAGTAATGATTATGAACTTGGCGCATGATCGCTGTCATCACAGATCCACGTCAGCAGTTATTACAGCCGTCGAATCGACCATAGATTTGATGGATGGTCTTAACTAAGCCATGTCGACGCCCATTGTTTAAAATGGATTGAGTTTGAATCTAACGGCTAACATGTAGTTTTGACCTAGGTGACTGTTGACCTCATTTTTGTATGAGGTCACTTGGACTACTCTTGGCCCTAAATTAATTTAAACTCTAGGATCCTCCTAGAATCTTGACCTTGGGATCTATGCTAGGATTCTTCTAGAGCTCAGACCTTAGGAGCTACTCTATATCCTAAACTTCTTCTAGACTCCAAGTTCTAGGAATTCCTTAGCCTCTAGGATCCTTCTAGATTCCTAATTTTAAGATCTATTCAGACCTTAGGATCTACCTAGATCTTAGGTCAATCAAGCCAAATTCAAAGTCTTAAGGCCCTGCCCTAAAGGCCTTTTCCATTGAATTTCAAACACTTTGAAACCCAGTTAAATGACCTCCGATTCAGAGTCTGTCAGTTCTATATTGATGGGACATGTCTCTGGAAGCAACCCTCCAAATTTGAGCCCATTCTGAGGTCCCTAACCTTAGAAACTTAATCAAAATCCATAGGTTGTAAAACCTTCAAATATTTACGGCCTATGCCACTTGACCTGCCATCCAGTGGATTTTGACCTTAGAGCTTTTCCCAAAGCCTCTAATTACTTCCAGACCCTTAATTATGACTCATTGAACATTAAACTGCATTTTTGGTTGACCCACTTTGACCCCCGGTTGACCAGGGGTCAAAATGACCAAAATACCCCTTAAGGGTCAAAAACGGACATTTTGAACCAAATGACTTCCCTAGGACTTGGGACCACATCCACTAGACTCAAAATGTTATTTTGAATATGTTGAACCCATTTTCAGACTCCGGACCCACCTGGTTGACCAAGTCAACCAGGATTGACCCAAAGCCCATTAAAGGCCCATATAGGTTCATTTGATCCAAACGACCTATTTAAACCTTGAAAACACATCCAACCAATTCAAATCCATTCCATTTGATTGGACCAAGTTAACTCATATGCTTGGTCAAATAACTATGGCTTTGATTGAACCTTCATATATCTTCAATCAATACCTTCAATACTTAGTCCAATCAGCATTCAAGCTCTCCTCTTTACTTCCACCTCACTAAGGTTTGACTGTTTGACCAGTCAAACAGTCAACATGAGGTTTTAAATGAGCCAAGGGTGGTTAAACAAACTCCTTAAGCTAATCCAACCCATTTAATCCCATTCCAACCATTTAAATATACTCTAGAACCTTCCTAAAGCTATTCTTAACCCTTAGATTAAGATCCAATGGCTTGAATCAAACCCATGTGCTCAAGTAAGAACAAAAGAGGCTTTCCACCTCATTTTCCTTGCACCCATCCTTGCCTGCTGCTCCCAACTACTCCATGGACAGGTGGCAGCATCCTAGAGTCCCTCTAAAGCAATCAAGACCCTCCATTCGATTAGGTTGAGTTTGAATAAGGCAATACCCTATTTTGAATGATCATTGAGACCCTATCCTTATCTCTCTCCACTCAAAGCCTCCAAAGCCAGGTTTTCTGTTCCATTGATCTCCCCAGAGGCTCATACTCATATTCCCGATCAAATCCAGCCGGTCAAAGCTCGCCGGAGGCCGGATTCCGGTGAGCTTAAGAAAAACTTCATCCAAGTCGATTTGCCGTTGATCTAGGAGCTTTCTAGCCAGGGTTTCTTCTACAAAAAGGAGAGTGGACAGTCTACAAATGCAACATGTCTTTAAACGGATTAATTCGTCCATTAAATGAGGTATAAACTAAAACCCTAGTTTAGGGCACTTAAGCTAAATATCATTTTATTCAATGCATATTAGCCAATAAAATTAATACCCCATATTTTATGTTCATTATTTTAATTTGCATTTAAAATTTTATTCGAAATGATTTAGTATATCAAACGAACAAGCCTAAAAACTCATTCTGAGGCTCGGTTTACGTAACCCCCTAGTTACGTAAGATCGGAACCATTGATCTTACGATAAACGGTTCAGATCCAGCTCATCGGCGGCTTAGAAGAACCGGGGATTAGTTCCCGCGGTTAATTTCGGGGTTTGGCTCAATCTGGATCGCCCATCTCAAACCGCGGGATCCATCTTAGCCGTTCGATCCCGTTGGATTGAGATCGGCTGTATGGCTCGATCCTGAACGCTAGATTAAACTGCTTTAGATCCAGCGGCTCTGAGCGATGCCACGCTGGTTAAGTGGATGGGGCCCGCTTGACAGCCGCCATTTGCATGAGCCAACCGCACGCCGCCACGTGGCGCCGCCGCCGCTAGATTTATTTAATTCTATTTTAATTATTTTAAATGTATTTTAAATCTAAAAAAGCTTCTAAAAATCATTAAAAATCCAACTAAATAATAATAGTAATAATAATAATAATAATATGTAGA